>NW_024868545.1:72640-72874 GCF_013358625.1 Macadamia integrifolia | reverse complement strand
CCCCCCCCCACGCCTTCTGAAATTTATTTTCATATATTTTAATTTTTCTATTCTTCTGTTCTCTATGGAGAATACATCGAGAAAATTGATCATTTTCTTTCTCTCCCTGTTATTCTCCTCTCAACTTGTTTTCTTTCATATTCATCTTTTGATATTCTTCCGATTTCACAAGAAATGGCACAACTTATCTTTCATGACCTATTCTATTAAAATTACCAAAAAAAAAAAAATTTC
>NW_024868545.1:0-72620 GCF_013358625.1 Macadamia integrifolia | reverse complement strand
AAAAAAAAAAAAAAAAAAAAAAAAAAGATCTATTCTATTAAACTTGAGGGAATTTGTTTTGGGAATGTTGATCTTTATCGAGGTATTAGACAAGGTTTGATGTAGACACACATGCTAGTCTCCACTACCAAAGGAGGAAGAGGACCAGCCAGACTAGCTACCCCTTGGGCTAATCGAGCTCAGCTGATGCTCTCAATTTTGTCTCTATACTGGCCACATCAGTAGCCATCAAACCATCATAGGATACCCGTGAATTAATGCATATCTGCTTCCTCAATTTGGTCTTCTATAAGAGCCAAGTAGCTAGCCCAAAATAACCTTTGATCCAGTTGTCCAGAAGCTTCTCTTGCTACTTGCGATTTCTCCCATACAACTATATTTTGTCTTTAGTGTTTGACAGGTCAAACTTTGGTTGGATAAGTCAAGTTAGCTTCTAAAAATACTTTTTTTATTTCTCTTATGTTTTCTTAGTCTATAAGTTAGTTATTAGTTGTTAGTAGTCTAAAGCTGTCAGTTTTCTTTTTATTTTACTTTCCTATATGAGAATCGTTTCTATCTTGTAAGGCTATGTACTCTCTATAAAAGAGAGATTGTTGTACCAATTTGCAATTGATGAAAACTTGATGAATTGCAGCCATTGCAACTCCAAAACCTCCTGAGATAGGATGAGTAACAGATGAGGTAGTTGCGAGTGAGAAGCTCAGGTTAAGATCGATTGTCATATCCCACCCACATCTATCACAACTTCATCCATCTTCTTCTCTTTTTTTGTGTGCTTGTGAGAGAGATTTTGACCAACTGAAGCATCGAATTGAAGTTCCAGCAGCCTCCAAAATTGAAGATTGAAGAACAGCTAGAACCCCAAATCAATTTTAGGTTTGTCAAGGTTTTGGGCTAGATCAACTAGGCCTATAACTCCCACATCAGAAGCCCCTATTGAATGCCTTTTGGAGGGTTTGAAGACCACCCTAAGGATCCTACTCGACCAGGGTTATAGCCCCTATTGACTAGCCAAAGTCCAGTCGAAAGTCTTTTCCTATATTTTGGCCGAAACCTTATTTCATATAGGATGTCCTAAGTTGTTGTTGTGTTGTTGATGCGCTATTTAAAGGTTCTCTAAGTCTAAGAGTTATACTACCCTAATTCTGGGTCTAACCTGATTAGATCTATGCTTGGTTGTGAGTTGTTTACTATTGGGGTTTTTTTACAAGAGGTGAACCTACCTTACATTAAGGGGTATAAGAGCTATGACTAGAGTGAATTCCATCTAACATTCCATGGAGGATGTAATAAAGTCTCTTCAACAGATTATAGAGAGAACCAACACCATGGATCGAAGTTTAAGGAACTCAAGAAGACTATGATGCTCAATCAACCGCTCAAACTACAGTGAATACTAATCCTAATGCTCAAACAAGGATCACATTCCAAGCATGAAGGAAGGCACCAGTCCATATGTATATTGGATGTGAGGATTTTGATGAGTAACAATTTCCCCGTGATGATTTGCATAAGGTGAAGTTAGAATTGAAGGAGTACAATGGGAAGCATGATCCCCTTTTTTTTTCCACGACTGATTGAATGCATTGGATGATTACTTCTGATGATTTTAAATAACAAAAAAGAGGAAGATACGAATTACTAGCACCAAGCTCACTGGTGGTGCTAAGGATTTATGGAGAACTGAAGAGGTTAGACTTTTTCGGAGACGAAAACTTCGTACTTGGGAGTAATTCAAGTTGCTACTTAGTGAGAGACACCTTCCCTTGACATATCGACGATGTCTTTATGATTTTCTCAACACTCTTTGATAATATACTATAACTATTAAGTAATATATTGATAATTTTAATGATTTGCTCTCACATACAACTGCCTATAATAAGGATGAACAATTGCTTATTTCAAGATTCAAGTTGGGACTAAGACATGGCATACATGATAAAATTGGTGTGGTGGAACTTTCATCTTTGAATGCATGTATTAAAATTTCCTTGAAGGTGGAAAACTTGATCAAATCATCCCCTAGAAGGTATAATCAGCCTACTGATACAAATAGGACTTTTGTGCCAAATAGACCTAGAGAACTTCCTACCTAAGCTCCACAAACTACACAAGATAAGAGTAAGAGCCCTGCATGGTTACGGGAGAGACAACAACTTCGAAGTGTTATCATTGGGGTGGTATAAGACACAATGCTAAATTTTTTCCTCAACATGGAAGGGCCAATTCCATCATTATTGCAATCAAAGCAAACTTGAATATGCAAGTATGTGAACCCCAAGAAGATGATTGGGTTGTGAATACCATCGTTGATGGTATAGAGGGTGAGTACGAGGTTAAATATGCACATGAAGATGAAGAGCTATATGTTAGTTTTATTTGGTTGCAAAAATTTTGGTAGTAGAGGCAAAGGATGAAGAGTGGAGGAGACATAATATCTTTTACACATTGATGTCTAATAGGCCTCATAAGGCTCAAGTGATTATGGATAACTGGAGTTGCTTGATATGGTTTCTCAAGCTTTTGTGGTTGAGGGACAGCTCAAGACTGAACCCTATATACAACCCTACAAGGTGTCATTCCTTGATAACAACACCATGGTTGTAAATTAATGTTGTTCGATGCCTTTAAAGAATTCACGTTATTAGGAGAATGTGTGGTGTGATGTCATCCCTATGGTGCTAATTGATGTGTTGCTTGGAAGACCTTGGATATATGACAACAATGACTTGGTGGGTAGTACTAAGAACTAGTGCTTATTTGATCATAATGGTAATCCCCTTACTTTGAATCCACTCAATATACCTCAAGTCAAGGCTAAGTTGTGAATTGCCCAAGTAAAAAGATAACAAGTTTTGAAGTCTCTTACGAAGACCCTTCCTGAAGAGGCTACTACTATAAAGAAGCAACCATATAAGGTAAGTACAAGCAAAGGACACTTGACTGACAAGGAATTGGATGCCCTACCATATAAAGGATTCTTGACAAACCGGACTTATTTTATCACTTATAACAAAGGAGATTAAACCAATGAAAGAGATGACACATCCTCACCCTACAAAGGATTTATGAGCTGATTTTTCAGAAATGATGCGCGATAAGCTACTGGATGAACTACCACTTATGAAGGACTAATAATATGTCATTGATCTTGTGCCCCGATCAGTACAACCAAATCTGTACTTCGTCTCAACCCAACCTAGCAAGTCGAGCTCAAGAGATAAGTGGATGAACTTTTGCGAAAGGTTTTTATAGTAGAGAGTATGAACTCGTATGTTGTACCAACCTTATTGATACCCAAAAAGGATGGATTGTAGAATATATATATATATATATATATATTGTTAGTCATGCCATCAACAAGATCACGAAAAAGTACAGATTTTTCATTCTCCATTTGGACGATATGTTGGACATGTTAATGGGAGCCACCATCTTTTTTAAAATTGGCTTGAGGAGTGGGTATCGCCAAGTACAAATCTACCTTAGGGATGAAATAGAGAAGATTTTCAAGACAAAGGATGAATTATACTAATGGAAGATTAAGCCATTTGATCTTACTAATGCACCTAATACATATATGTGTGTGATGACCAAGTGTTTTGCCTCTTTATTGCCAAGTTCATTGTGGTATATTTTTTTGGAATTAATTTATAGCAAAGCACAAGATGAACTCCTTGAACACTTGAGGCATTTGATGAAGGAGCTACAAGAAGAGAACCTCTACGTCAACTTGAAAAAGTACTCTTTTATATTACGCAGTGTTGTAATTCTTTGATTTACTGTATTTTCTCAAGGTGTAAAAGTCGACCCCAAGAAGATTAAGAGCTTGGTAAATTGGCCTATACCTAAAACTTGGACAAAGGTTTTAATTTTTCACAACCTTACCTCGTTTTATAAACAGTTGGATATGGAATTTTAACTCTATGATAGTACCTATAATGAAGTGCATAAAGGGAGGAAAAGCGTCCCTCCAATAGATCCAGTTGCCACTAAAGCATTTAAGGTGATCAAACAGAAGATGACAGAGACCCTGGTGTTTAGGCTATCAAATTTTGACTTTATGTTTGAAGTGGTTACGGATGCATCCTATGTTGGGATAGGAGGAATGCTTATGCAAGTTGATCATCAGATTGTCTTCTACAGTGAAAAGTTGAATGATGTAAACAAAAAGGTATTCTATTTACGATTTGGAGCTCTATATTGTCATACAAATTGTCAAGCATTGGACGCACTATTTGATTGGCAAGGAGTTCATATTTTATTCAGAATCCAAAGTACTAAAGTACTTGCATTCCCAAAAGTCTATTAGTAATCAACATGCTAAGTGGATTACTTACTTGCAAGAGTTTGTAATTTTCCTCAAGTGTAAGGTTGGAAAAGAGAACTAAGTGGCTGATGCGCTTAATTGGAAAGTACTAATGATGAATATCTTTATTATACAAAGCATAGGGATAAAACACATCAAAGACAAGTATTTGATGCCGATTTTGCTAAGATGTTTGAAAAATTACAACAAGGGGTCGAGATGACAAGTATTCCATCCACGATGGGTATCTATTTTTTTGCACATGTCTTTACATTCCAAATACCTCCTTGAGGCATCAATTGGTTCGAGAATTACTTGGGAGAGGAATGGGTGGACACTTTGGCTAGGACAAGACATATTCTATGGTGGTGGATTTGTACAATTGGTCTCGTTTGCAAAGGGATGTTCAGCATATTATCTAATCATGCCATACTTGTAAACTTGCTAAAGGGAAGAAGAAGAATATGGGTTTCTACATACCACTGGCCATTCCACATACATCCCGTGCAAGAAAGCATTTGATGCAAGCCACTTAGCCAATCTATTTTTCAAGGAGAGAGTGTATTTATGGTTTGCTGTAGTCTATTGTATCTGATAGAGGTGAAGTTTTGAGTTACTTTTGAAAGACTTTATGGATTAAAAGTAACACAAAGTTAAAGTTTTTAATACCATTCCATCCCCAAACTGACAGTTAGACAGAAGTTAGGAATAGAAGCCTTAGTAATTTGCTCTGTTTCCTAGTTCATGATTATGAGAAGAGTTGGCCTTCTATTCTTGACATAGCTAAATTTGCATACAATAATTTCATCAATTGCACCATTGGTCACACACCATTTGAGATTATACATAACCTCCAACCTTAATAAGCGATTGATATGGTATCTTTGCCTCATCATACTTGTATGAGTGTTAAAGTGGATGAGTTCCTTAGGCATATCACTGTCGTATTGCCGTTAGCAATGAGGATTAAAATTCACTCATCGGTGCACCGCTATGTGGAGTTTTAACCGATGATATATTAATAGTTTGAAATCCACCAAAGTGTTTCCCTTCTACTACCGTTCACGAGCTCCTTCCTCGAAATATGGGTCCTTACAAGATCTACAAGATCTTGAAGTGTATTGGTCCCAATACCTACATGTTAGAGTTACCTTTCAAAAGGAAGATCAATATGTTCAATGTTATCGATCTTACACCATGTGGGCCACCATTCTAATGAAAGGGATATAGAGCATAGTTTGAGGCCTTCCTATGAACAATGTTATTGAAGAAATCCTTAACAACAAGTTCACACAATTCATGGTGGAAAGGGTTACTATTCCTTTCTCTTCAAGTGGAAAGGACATCCTATCAAGCTCTTGGATCAATGCAGAGGATTTTCAAATTCTTGATATGGATCTCTACAAGCACTATATGTGCTTCATCCATTCGGTCGGAGATGAATGATTTTAAGAGGGGGAGTTGATGTAGGCATATATGCTTGTTTCCACTACCGAAGGAGGAAGAAGGCCAGCTAGACAAGCCAACCCTTGTGTTGATTGAGCCCAGTTGTCCTCACAATTTTTCCCTATGCTGGCCACATCAGTAGCCATCGAACCAGTGTAGGATGCCCTTAAATTAATGCATATTTTCTTCCTTAATTTGATCTTCTACAAGATCCAAGAAGACAACCCAAAATAGCCTTCAATCCAGCTATCCAAAAGCTTCTCTTGTTGCCTGTTATTTCTCCCATATAGCTATATTTTTTTCTTTAGCGTTTGACTAGTCAAACTTCAGTTGGACAATTCAAGTTAGCTTCTAGCAGGACTCTTTTATTTGTCTTATGTTTTTTTAGTCTATAAGTTAGTTATTAGTAGTCTAAGCTATTAGTTTTCTTTTTATTTTACCTACCTGTTTAGGAAATGTACTCCCCATAAAAGAGATACTATTGTAACAACTTACAATTAATGAAGACTTGATGAATTGCAACCATTGCAGCTCCAAAATCTCTTGAGATAGGATGGATCAATAGTTGAGATAGTTGTGGGTGAGAGACCTAGGTTGAGATAGTTATATTCCACTCACATCTATCATAACTCCATCTGTCTTCTTCTTATTATTATTATTTCCTTCTTGTATGTGCTTGTGAGAGAGAAATTTTTTATCAATTGAAACATCAAACTGAAGTTCCAACAACCTCCATAATTGAAGATTGAAGAACAGCCAAAATCCCAAGTCGATTTCAAGTTTGTTAGGGTTTTGGGCTAGATCAACCAGGTCTATAACTCTCATATTAGCATCCACTGTTGAAGGCCATTTGGATGGTTTGAAGACCACCCCAAGGAGCCCACTCAACCAGGGTTACAACGCCTGTCGACTAGCCAAAGTCTAGCCATAGGTATTTTCCCATATTCTAACCGAAACCTTGTTTCAGCTAGGGCCTATCCCAAGTTGCTACTGTGATGTTTTTTCCCTATTAGAAGGTTCTCTAAGTGATATAATGACCTAATTCTAGTTCAAACCTGTTCAGATCTATGATTGGTTGTGATTTATTTACTATTGGGGTTTGTATGCCTAGTGTGAATCTACCTGACATTAAGGTTGTCGTCTAAGCCCTTACAATTTTCTAACACCTATGGAGGCACTTTCTTGACTCTTACAAGTTTATAAAGTCTATGGAGGCACTTTATGACACTTTTCATTTTTGTAGAGATACAATTAATGATGTTTTGACTATAAGATCAATTATTGATTTGTTCTCAGATTTATCTAACCAAAAAATTAATTGTAAGAAGTGTTTATTTTAGTAGGAATGCTTTAGTTGATATGAGAGGCATTTTCATACTTTTTTGGGTATTGGTTGAGTTAAGAAAAGATTATTCTAATGGAAAGCTAATCTACTAACCCATGCAGATCGTGTGGTGTTGATTCAATCAGTTTTATCTTCTATACTCTCTTATTTAATGTCTTGTTTTAAGTTTCCTTCAAAAGCTTTAAATAGGCTTGATTATATTAATTCTATTTTTTTATTGGATATTGGTACCAATAAGAAAAAGACCAGTGTTATTTCTTATAAAAAATTTTGTGTTCCATAAAATTGTTTGGGGTGTAGGTTTACACTAGTTTGTTTAAACTGGAGTGGAGGGTTCTATTTTAGTGGGCGAGCCTATGACGCAACAGTTAAGTTGCACTATTGCAACATATTGATTATAGGTTCGAAACCTATAAATAGCCTATTCTATGAACCAACCGGTAAGGTGGGTCATACATTTTTTTAAGAAAAATATTTTCCCACTAGTTTGTTGTTTCTTGACTCTGTGGGTCATCGAAGAAGTTCATGGATATAGAATAGTATATTTAGTATCTTACCTTTTCTTAAGAAAAAAAAAATAGTTTGTTAGTGGATTAGAGATGGTCATACTACAAGTATTTGGTTTGATCCATAGACCCCATGTTACACCCTGTTTCTTACAGAACCGGACTGGTGACCAAGTTAATACCTGTTAACCCAAAACCTGCCAGAATCATCTGATACAATAACCACAACACAACATACACACTCTAAACCAAAAAGATTCTGTATTTTAACAAAAGTCTTACATGTATTTACCTGTAAATATCCCAATACTTTTGATACCCAAATTATATTATATAATACATTTACATATGGACCTGTAGGCATGATATATATATATATATATATAAGAAATACAATTTAAACATCTAGAGTACAAAAGGGGTAACATTTCAAAATAATCAAAAAGAATCTCAGTATGGTATCAATATTACTGACCCATAATACAGCTATCGCACGGGCACTCGGTCCCTTCCCCGAGATCTTTAGGGACCCACTAGTTCTCAACTGAAAACTCCACAGTGGGTCTCGGCTCTAGCTCCTCAGCTGGATAACCTGCAAGATCATCTAAAAATGGTGTGCACATGGGATGAGCTCACTAGCCCAATAAGTGAAAAGAAATACTAAACAAGCATTCGCAATACAAATAAAATTATATGCATACAGTTTATTTTATTATCTTAGTCTGGGTATCACACCTCGTTCCTTACAGAACCGGACTGGTGACCGAATTAACTTCTGTTAATCCAAAATCTGTCAGGATCATGTGATACAGTAATCACAACACAGCATACACTCACTCTAAACCAAGAAGATTTTGTATTTCAGTGGAAGTCTTACATGTTTTTACTTGTAAATACCCCAATACTCTTGATACCCAAATTGTTTTACATAATACATTTACATATTGGCCTGTAAGCGTGATATATACACAATAAATACAATTTAAACATCTAGAGCACAAAAGGGGTAACATTTCAAATAATAAAAAAGAATCCTAGTATGGCATCAATGTTGTTGACCAATAACACAGCTATCGCACGGATACTCGATCCCGTGCCTGAGATCTTCAGGGACCCACCAGTCCTCAATTGAAAACTCCACAGTAGGTCTCAACTCTAGCTCCTCAATCGGATAATCTGCAAGATCATCTAAAGATAGTGTGCACGTGGGATGAGTTCACTAGCCCAATAAGTGAAAAGAAATACCAAACAAGTATTCGCAATACACACGAACCTATATGCATGCAGTTCATTTTATTATCTTAGTCCGAGTATCACACCCCGTTCCTTAAAGAACCAGACCGGTGATCGAGTTAACTCCTATTAACCCAAAACCTACTAGGATCATCAGATACAGTAACAACAACACAGCATACATACACTCTAAATCAAGAAGATTCTATATTTCAGCAGAAGTCTTACATGTATTTACCTGTAAATACCCTAAAACTCTTGGTACCCAAATTGTATTACATAATACATTTACATGTGGGCCCGTAGGCGTGATTTATATACAAAAAATACAATTTAAACATCTAGAGCATAAAAGGGGTAACATATCAAAATAATAAAAAAGAATCCCAGTATGGTATCAATATTACTGACCCGTAACACAGCTATCGCACGGGCACTTAGTCCCATGCTTGAGATCTTTAGGGACCCACCAGTCCTCAACTAAAAACTCCACAGTAGGTCCCGGCTCTAGCTCCTTAGCCGGATAACCTACAAGATCATCTAAAAATGGTGTGCACATGGGATGAGCTCACTAGCCCAGTAAATGAAAAGAAAGAATAAGCAAGAATTCGCAATACAAATGAACATATATGCATGCAGTTCATTTTATTATCTTAGTCCACCTAGACAACAATTCTAAGTCATAGGTTATGTGTTACTCGCAACCACAATGCACGTATACTTCAAGTACGAGCCACAAACCCCATCCCACGATATGCCCATAGGGTTGTCGGAGAAGACCAACCGTGGGTACTGAAAAAGTAAATTGTTGTTCCTCAGCAACATTAAAGTAAATTGCTATTTTTCAGCGACATTAAAGTAAAATAGGTCTTGCCCTGCATTAAATTAAAAGCAGTATGATTGGCCCTCTTGTTATACCACTAAAGTTGTCGATAATCCTAATGATCAGCTGGACGTACTTCTAACCGCCACTGTTGGTATACAACCTCGGGCTTCCCCCCAGTGATATTCCCAACACCTAAACCCCTACTGAAAAATGTCGTAGCATAGGGATATGTCTTTCCTAACTGCATGCTCCTATGTAAGATAGTACGACTGTATAGTACCACCGCATCTCATTCCACGTGCCACCAATGCATTCATGCCCGAGCCAACTACAGCATCTAGTCTAGCAAAGCATCATATTCAATAGTTTAAAGTCATCCATCTCATATCACAAGCAAGAATAGGTATTTAGCAATTAAAGATATCAGCATGTCAAATCATAAAGGAATTTCATAATGCACAAGTCAATGCATGCAATGTCACTCATGGATGACTAGTCTACACAATAATGATGTGATGACATGGCTAGTCTACAACCAGGATGAAATGATGCAATGTCCTCTTCCCACTTACCTAGTTGTGTACGGAGATCACCCTTGGTACGAGGAAGATCCGATGTGCGATGACGTGAGTTTCTAATACAACCTATCATAAAAAGAGTTGGGTTTAGTATATCTCCACTTTATCTCATAACCAATGAGATATGATGACCCCAATGTGTTTAGAATCACTAGAGAAGGTTACTCGATAAATTTGGATCCAATTGGGACCCTAGAAGTAGGATTGGTGGGTCAACCGGCTGGCAAGGCACCCACTAATCCTCGCTAGCCGCTTGACCCAGGAGGCCAAGAACCCTCCTGGACCTACGGGCCAAGAGTGGCGGACCAGGTTGCCCACCAGTCTTGCTCGCCTGTTGAGCCAATAACTCTGCTTGGACCAACGGGCTAGAAGCGGCAAGTCAGGTCGCCCATCAATCTTGCTCGCCGGTTGAGCCAGCAGCCCACCTAAGACAGGCGAGCTCTAGATTGGTGGGTCCGACCATTCCTAGGCACCCACCAATCAGAACCGGGATTTTACTGTTCTCTCCCATTCTTCATCCCACCTTGGGGAAACCACCACGAGTCAATTCGACCTCATTTTTGACAAATCTAAGGCTCCAAATCATGATTCCAACCTAGATCTAAGGTCGATCCAAAGTCTTGAGTGTGGATCTTTCCACTTCGCTCAAGAATACCTCAAAACCCCAAATCTTCTCTTTAGCTCAAGAGATAAAAAAATGCTTCACAAATCTTGCAAATCTTCCTCTAAATTCTTCATAAACAACATGTAGGAGCTTTGTTAAACTTTAGGTTCACATTCTCAAGACATAATAACAAGATCCAAAGGATTGCTATTCAAATCAAAGGGTTTCACTTAGGGTTTCATAAGGGTTTAAAGAATATGGACTTTACTCACCTCAAATCATAGATCTTGAGATGAGGATCATTAATCTGGCGTCAAAATCGAAAGATTCAACATCGGCAACGCACAACGAGCATTTTCTCCCCCATTTCTTCCTTCTTCTTCCCTTCTCTCTCCTTCTTTTCTCTTTCTTCTTTACTTTTCTCACCCACCATGTAAAACAATAAATGTGGGGAAGGAAAGGTAATAAATGTTATTTATAGTGGGTCAAAATATCTAAAGATCAGAGTGATAGGTCACACTGGTGGGTTCGACCCATCTATGACCACCCATCAGTCAGCCAAAACTTAGTCAAATCGTTGGGATTTTCAATGGAGCTCGGCCCCAACATGCATTCTACTAATGGAAATCGTTTAACATGCGTACTTAACATAAAATACAGCCACGTACCTTATTGTGCGTACATGGCCCGATGATACGTGCAAGTGCAAGATTTGGGCGCGTAGACTTCAGTAGGCATGGATTCCAACTCATCTGGCCAACCTGAGTTCAGAGTCACCCTAGCCATCATGTTCCATAGGGTACCCGCCTTGGGTCACTCTGGTTCAGGTCTTGCAAAATCAAATCGAACCAATCGAAAAATTAGACTGGGTTTAGAAAGTAGGGTATCACACCCCAAGATTACTTGGTTTTCTTATTCCATCTACAAAGAATAGGCATCCCCAGTTTTCCTATGTTAGTTATCTTATTAGTCAAGTTAGTTGGATTTTCCTCTTGTACATAGTATTTTTTCGAATAATATTGCTTTAGCCATTATTTTTCTTCTAATTATTCATTAGATCACTAGGTTTATTATTCTCTTCATAAATTGTTGCTCACTACAAAATGTGCAACTCTTTTTCTTTTTTTTTTTGTTAAGGTCTTGAATTGCTCTTATGGGATCTGTGTATAGAAAGTGGTGAATTTTTTTACAAAAATTACATATTCACCCTAAATTTAGATTTTCTTTATGGCCTACATAATGGTATTCCTACTAGAATTTGATTATCCAAATGAGATTCTATTGATGCTTTTTTTTCCCCGCAGGCAGAAGGAGCCATTAATAAAACATGCATCCTATAAATTTCCAATTCCAAGCACTTCTAATGATTTTAATTGTCGATCCTAATCCCCCAAAAAATTATGGCCTCAAATTAAAAGAATTTTAATCCTTCATCATATGACAAATTCAAATTAAATGAGTTAAATATCCAACTCTATCTCAATTGTTGACTATAGGGTCCATGCCTCATGTTTTGATTATGAAATAACCTAGTAGATGATTAGTGTATGGGATTACTAACATGTGTTTGTATGTGAAAGGTCTAATCAATGTCATAAGTTTTTTTTTGTATTAAATAGGGTTATTTGTGTGTATAAAAGCATCAAGGGGCAAAAGACAATGAAAGTCTCAAGTTTTATTGGAAAGCTTCACAAAGACCCGAGGTAAAGAAATTAAGTCTTAAAAGCATCAGGAAGAAACCATGTCTTCCATCCTTGCAGGCCTTCCCCTGCAGCCCACGCTCTCAAATATTATTTCTTGTTTCAATTTGGTTGAAGTAAAGCTTTGTGGTTCTCGGTTTACTTGGTCTAATAGGCAGAAACCCCTTTATCTTATTAAAGAATGCTTAGGCGAGGCATTGGCATTGGCATTGGCATTTGATGATTGGTTTTCCTTGTTTCCTTCTACCTCTCTTTCAAAATTACTTGCCTTAGGGTCTGACCATATTCCCATTCTTTTGAGAATTCATAGACTTAAGCCTTCTTTCAAAAATAATATATATATATATATATATATTTATATATACTATCAAGAAGCTTGGTCTTTTCATCTTGATTTTGAATCTTTTTGTTTTTTCGAAATGAGATGGTTATTTGGAGGATAAATTGATGACTAAATTTTATAATTTTAGCAGATTGATTTCTTCTTGGAATCATGAGGTGTTTGGACACATTGAACGTTTAAGAATTTTGTACTTTAATAAATTCTTGACTTTGAAAGACTCTCCTTAGGATCCTTCAATTGCTTCTAAATTGTCTTCAATTTGTAAGAATCTTCACTGGATTTTTTATGCTGAGGAGACTTTTTGGTTACCAAAAAATGGGTATCGTGTTGTATCTAAAAATAACTCCATGAGGCGTCGTAATGAGTTTTTGATTAATGGTGAGGGGGTTAAATTAGTGTATACTCAAGATATTGCCCGTGAATTTGCTTCTCTTCTAAGAGGAATTTGTACCACTTCTAATACCCTTGATCCCTCTTTTTTTTTAATGTCTTTTTTTAAAAAATTGTTTCCTCTTCTGTCTCTTCTTCTGCTTTGTTTACTTTGCCTGATTTGGATGAAATTAGAAAGGTTGTTTTCTCTATTGGTCCTTGCAAAGCCCCTAGTGTTGATGGATTTCACGATTGTTATCATAAATTCTAGGACTTAATTGGTAATGGTATTTGTCATTTTGTTTGTCAATTTTTTTTTTTAAATACTCGTCTTCCATTTGTTGTTAACCATACTCTTATTCATCTTACTACAAAAAAAAAAATTGATGCTTCTAAAATGAAAGATTTTCAACCTATCAGTCCTTGTGATGTTTCTTCTAAAATCATTGTTAAATTGCTGGCTAATAGATTACAGTATTTTATCTCACCTTTTTAGTCTGCTTTCATTCCTAGCAGACAGATTTCGGACAAATTATTATTGCTCAAGAAAATTTCTATTATCTCAGCCATAAGAAAGGTGAGGCTGGGTTTGTTGCTATTAAGCTTGATATACCAAGGCATATGATAGTTTGGAATGGGGTCTTTTCTTATTTCTTGGATTTTATGAGAATGGTGCGATGTGATGGGTCATCTTCTATCCTCTGTCTCTTAATCGGGTTGAAATCGTCTGCAATTCCAATCTCGTACAATTCCGTGCAATACTACCTTCAGACGGTGACACGTGTATTGATACTAGTACAATGGTCCAGATCTGAAACAATTAATAAAACATTAAATCAATGAAGAGGTATTTAAATCAGATCTGGACCATTGTATTGGTATCAATACACGTGTCATCGCCTGAAGGTGGTATTGCACGGAATTGTACAAGATCGGAATTGCAAACGATTTTTTTCCCTCTTAATCTATAAAACTTGAAGGTAATATTGATCCTTTCAAGGGTATCCGCCCAAGGTTGCCCCTTGAGCCAGTATTTTTTTTTATTACTATTATGGAGGTCTTTCTAAGCTTTTTTTTTAACTTATAGGGAGTTGAATATGTTCCGTGGAATTAAAATTACTCCAAATGCTCCTGAAATTCCGCATCTCTTTTTTGTGAACGATACCTTAATTTTTTGTCAAGCAAATACTGATGATTTTTTAATTATTAAATCTATTACTGATCATTTCTTTGATCCTTTAGGTTAGCATATCAATCTCGACAAGAGTGGTTCTTCAATCGGAATGTCGAACAATTTGAGAAACAATGTTAAGCCGTATTTTGGGCTTTAAAGAGATGTCTCGTGATACAATTTATTTGGATTCTAGGCTTTTTTATCCGAAATCTCATGTGAAAGGGTTTCAACACATCATGCAACACGCAGGAAAATGTCTTTCCTCTTAGAAGACTAATTTACTTTCTTTTACAGGAAGAAAGATTCTAAGTCAATCTGTTTTAGCTTCTATTCTTGCTTATCGTATGTCATGCTTTACTTTTTCTTCTAAGATTTTTAGTAGTATTGACTCTATTTGTCCTCGTTTTGGAATAAGGATAAAGGTTATCGTCTTGCTTACCTCATAATCTTGTTCATAAAAAAACTCAAGCACTAATTACTGTTGGAGGGGATCAATGGTGATGCTTGTTATCCGAAAAGGGACATTTCTCTACTAAAGTGGAAGTGGAATTTTTATATCCTTCAAGGTTTTTTGGTTACTAATTTTCCTCATAGAGTGTTGATGTCTTGTAGGTTACCTTCTAAATGGTGGAAATTCTTCTAGAAACTTCGGCATCGTTTGATCAAGTTTCTGCTGTTTCGGCTTTACATGTTTTCGGAAACAAAAATATATTTTTTGGTATTTGATAAACCTGTTTCTCGAAACGTTTTTTGCAGACATAATGCCACTAAAAAACCCAATAGTATCATCGAATGCTCAAAAGGAAGAGAGGGTTCGGTTGCCTCTTTTTATGTTTAAATAGTTGAGAGATTTATCAAGCACAACAACCTTTTTTTTCTCTTAAATTTGTTTCTAAAAACAACGAAATAAGTTGGACTTGTTTCATCAAAGTTGTTTTATGAATTGTAAATAAACATAAACTTTGATTTATATTTCTAGAAACAAGTAAAACGAAACAACTTTATCAAACGTTTTTTAGGTTGTTTCTTCGTTTCTGGGAATAAGAAAACGCAGAAATGAAACATTGTCAAAAATGGTGACTTCATGTTTTTTTTTTTTTTTTTGAAGATTACTTCAACCATAAGGAATGTGTTAGGTAAACAGTTGAATGTTGAAAATTCTTGTGCCTTTGTGAATCTCAGGAGTAGTCTCTCTGGCATATTTTTTTCACTTGTGATTTATCTAAAAGGATGTGGCCTACATGGACCATTATTAGGCTTTAGACCGGATTTGCTTCCATGTCAATCTGTCCACTCATTTATTACCACATTGTTCCAATCTTCCTCCTTTTCCATCTCTGAGCTACAATGCTTTTTTTTTGTCTATGCTATTACTGCTGACTTTTTATGGTCTCATCGCAACCGAATTGTTGCTAAATTAGATAATCTTAATCCTCTCTTGGTTATTAAGAATGTTAACTGATGGATTACTTATCAAAACTTGTTATCTGATTCATGATCCTGTGTTGCTTTGTCTAATATTTCAGATCTGAATGATTCTTACTCTCAGTTATACTTACCACTGCCCGCATTGAGTTATCTTATATTAATTTGCACAGGAGTTTCCAAAGACACTTTGAAAGATTCAAGATGGGCCTAGAATTCAATTTCAAGGTCACATTATTTGGATGGAATTGGGATTTATGATGTCTGGACAAGATTGGGAAGCTGCAGCTAATGGTTTATTTTATGAGCTAAGGAAAGCGGACAGCTTGGGTCTAGTTATTCAAGAAATACGGAAGGATTCCTAGTTTTTGAAGGATATGCTACCTATTCCAACTGATCATGCATGGCCTTGGTTCACTTTTGAATCTTTACTAGAGATTTCCAGGGTCAAATCTACTAATTCGGCATACATTTATGTTAAGGATGATGAAATTGTTCAGATTATCAATGGTTCGGCAAACAAGTGTAGACATAGGTCAGGAACTTCTATAAATAATGACTCTATGTTGTAATTTCTCTTCTTTTTTTACTTTTATAAATATTTAAAAAATTTATAAAAAAAAAAAAAAAAAAGGGGGAATCCACAAGTAATGGGTTTTCCTGAGCTTTATTTGCAACATTTGTAATCCAAATTTTTTTTTTTCTTGGAACTTAAAAGAAATTAAAATTAGCACAAGTGATATAAAACATAGTTGTACTCTTATAATTTTAACTCAATAAAAGTAAAAGCCACTAAATACCTAAAAGGTTTTATCCACCAGCCGATGTCAAGCTGAGATTGGGTTTCTGAGTCAGAGTACGTCCGCAACAAGATAGAGCAGAACCAGTCACTACAAACTTTGACTCCCAGACATGCTGGATTAAGGTCCCTTAAGTCTGATTGATAGATGTCTGTGATCTTTCACAAACACTGCCTGCCTGATTGATTGCAGGCGTCTCTGTTTTTACCTATGTAATTGTATAGACTCGTCTGCATGGCAGAAATTCAACGGTAATATTTCTGACCGTTGGTTGTCATCCACATGGTGTTTTTCCCTTGAATCCATGGTTTCTACTTCAGGCTGTGTTTGGTAGCCAAGTGAAGAAAAGAAAAGAAAAAAAAAAAAAAAAAANTCTAAAAACGATGAAACAAGTTAGACTTGTTTCATCAAAGTTGTTTCGTGAATTGTAAATAAGCATAAACTTTGATTTATATTTCTAGAAACGAGTAAAATGAAACAACTTTATCAAATGTTTTTTAAGTTGTTTCTTCGTTTCTGGGAACAAGAAAACGCAGAAATGGAACATTGTCAAAACGGTGACTTCATGTTTTTTTTTTTTTTTTTTTTTTTTTTTTTGAAGATTACTTCAACCATAAGTAATGTGTTAAGTAAACAGTTGAATGTTGAAAATTCTTGTGCCTTTGTGAATCTCAGGAGTAGTCTCTCTGGCATATTTTTTTCACTTGTGATTTATCTAAAAGGATGTGGCCTACATGGACCATTATTAGGCTTTAGACCGGATTTGCTTCCATGTCAATCTGTCCACTCATTTATTATCACATTGTTCCAATCTTCCTCCTTTTCCATCTCTGAGCTACAATGGTTTTTTTATTGTCGATGCTATTACTGTTGACTTTTTATGGTTTCATCAAAACCGAATTGTTGCTAAATTAGATAATCTTAATCCTCTCTTGGTTATTAAGAATGTTAACTGCTGGATTACTTATCAAAACTTGTTATCTGATTCATGATCCTGTGTTGCTTTGTCTAATATTTCAGATCTGAATGATTCTTACTCTCAGTTATACTTACCACTGCCCGCATTGAGTTATCTTATATTAATTTGCACAGGAGTTTCCAAAGACACTTTGAAAGATTCAAGATGGGCCTAGAATTCTATTTCAAGGTCACATTATTTGGATGGAATTGGGATTTATGATGTCTGGACAAGATTGGGAAGCTGCAGCTAATGGTTTATTGTATGAGCTAAGGAAAGCCGACAGCTTGGGTCTAGTTATTCAAGAAATACGGAAGGATTCCCAGTTTTTTAAGGATATGCTACCTATTCCAACTGATCATGCATGGCCTTGGTTCACTTTTGAATCTTTACTAGAGATTTCCAGGGTCAAATCTACTAATTCGGCATAAATTTATGTTAAGGATGATGAAATTGTTCAGATTATCAATGGTTCGGCAAACAAGTGTAGACATAGGTCAGGAACTTCTATAAATAATGACTCTATGTTGTAATTTCTCTTTTTTTTTTTACTTTTATAAATATTTAAAAAAAATAAAAAATAAAAGGGGGGGAATCCACAAGTAATGGGTTTTCCTGAGCTTTATTTGCAACATTTGTAATCCAATTTTTTTTTTTTTCTTGGAACTTAAAAGAATTTAAAATTAGCACAAGTGATATAAAACATAGTTGTAATCTCTCTTATAATTTTAACTCAATAAAAGTAAAAGCCACAAAATACCTAAAAGGTTTTATCCACTAGCCGATGTCAAGCTGAGATTGGGTTTCTGAGTCAGAGTACGTCCGCAACAAGATACAGCAGAACCAGTCACTACAAACTTTGACTCCTTTGATTAAGGTCCCTTAAGTCTGATTGATAGATGTCTGTGATCTTTCACAAACAGTGCCTGCCTGATTGATTGCAGGCGTCTCTGTTTTTACCTATGTAATTGTATAGACTCGTCTGAATGGCAGAAATTCAACGGTAATATTTCTGACCGTTGGTTGTCATCCACATGGTGTTTTTTCCCTAGAATCCATGGTTTCTACTTCAGGCTGTGTTTGGTAGCCAAGTGAGGAAAAGGAAGAAAAAAAAAAAAAAAACTTTTTGTACTTTTTGTTTTCTTGGATTAATAATTTTTCTTTTTGTTCTTTTTGGTTTTCTTAGGTTTAAGAATTTTTTTTTGGCACTTGGTATGTTCACCAAGAGAAGATTCGCCTTTACAAATTCAAAATTCCTCTTGAAAATTATGAAATTTTCTTTGCTTTCCCAAAAATTTTCTTACTAAAAACACAAGAAAACATGAAAAAATATGAAAAAAGACAAAAAATAAATGATTACACAATAATTTCCTATGTGTCTATCTCTCTCTTAAAATTCAAAAAATTTTGAATTTTTTCTTTTCTTTTCTTTTCTTTTGGTAACCAAACATACATACTCTTTTTATTTTCTCACCATTTCTTCTCTTTTCTTTTCTTTTCTTTTCTTTCTTTTCTTTCTTTTCTTTACTTCTCTTGGCTACCAAACATAGCCTCATATCACCTTTCTCCTAGATAAAAGGAGGGACCCTTGGGCATTCAAAGCACAACTATTTCGACAATGGGATGTGCTTGTTTATTTCAATCTTTGGACTTTAAATGCTATGTTTGGTAACTAAGAGAGAAAAAAAAAATTTTGAATTTAAAGAAAGAAATAGACACATAAAAACTCATTATGTAATTTTTTCTTTTTGTCTTATTATATTTCTTTTGTACCATTTTTTTTTTTTTCTCTTGGTTACCAAACATAGCCTAAGGTTTTAAAGAAGATTATTACTTCGTAAAATTATTGTGTTTCTTGTGTGGAGGGTTTAAACCACACAAGAAATATCATGTAGTGAAGTGTGGAAAAACTAAAAATTGTAAGGATTTAATTGCTACCTAGGAAAGCAATTGAAAGTAACAAAAATCCTTTTTCTTCTTCTTCTTCTTCTTTTTTTTTTTTTAATAAAATTTATTATTTTATGTCAACAAGTCTCTTTTTAGTCAACAAGTCTCTTTTTAGCTTACCTTGTTATGCAAAAGAAGAAAAAAAAAAGGATTTTAAGATAATGATGATAAATCTATGACACAGAACCAGTGGATGTTTTAAAACATTTTAATTAATATATTTTTTTCTTTTCTCATAAAAAATAAAAATCTAAAACTTGTGTAGCTAGCCTTGGTAAAGGATGTCTAGAAGTTGCCCGAATCACTATAAAATACCTCTCCTTTGCATCATTTCTCTTATTCCCCTTACTACTTGAGTTCGAGCGAGAATTCAATACTACATTTATTCCTTCAAAAAAAAAAAATTGAACTCCAAATTTAGTCTTCTGCGCTCAAAATCCCAATTCACCCCCTCTTGAGAGCTCTCAGATCCTAACATCAGCCACTATCTGGAGTAGAAAAAGGATTGTGACCTGGTGCAAGTCCTGCTTTAATGCACTAGAGTTTACTCTTATGTCAATTGCTTAAAACCCTGGTCCACATTATTTCAATGATATCATTCTGTATGTCATTGACCTGCACCAAAGCAGCCAAGGATGCATTTACAGTTTCCTCCAAAATTTCTGATGAAAGAAAGGTTAGGAGAAGTAAAGGAAACCCCAACTTCAACTATATGCGTCAAGGTGAAAGACAATCATGCAAAAAGGTGTGGGAATACAATACTTAGGGATTGCAAACGGAAAACAAAACAATGCTTATTTATTTTTAATCGGTATCTATGGATTGACCACAAGCCGAAATATAGTTGGAGCATCTATGTGTCTTGAACTAATACTGAATACCATCATTATTGAACAAGCAGATGGTTAAGAATTTACATATAAGAGGAGCCACATCAAGGCTGGTTGGGCTTCTCATCAGCCAGCTGATAGAAGGATTCATATGTTTCCACCCTTGTCTTCGATTCAGGTTGTTCTAGTTCTTCCGCGAAATCAACGGTCATCTTGAGAAAATCATTCATGTGAATTTTCTTCCATTCCTTGGAAATTATGAAGGAAAAGAATGTATTAGAGGATGCTATTTTTGTAATGGACTACAAAATTTGTGTACACAATCCAAGCAGTGCTCTACGTATCAAATGGTTGGACAGACCATACCAGCACTCCATAATGCCCCAAACAAGCGCAGGAGAAAAATCATTGTTATCACCATCAAATTCATTATTATTATATGACACATTTCCTTTTTTCTCATCTTTTTTTCCCCTAGAACTATCTGCTAATGTCCAGAGTTGAAGCTATGACATAATTCGGTCACAGTTCAATAAGACAGTACAATTTAGTCCAAATTACATAATCTGTAATTGGTTGCAGCCAGTAAAGAAATAGCATTGTGAATCTAATAAGTAATTAGTCCATTTGGTTGGTTAGAACTCGGAAGAAAATCAGGGACAGGGTAATAGCTACATACTGAAAAATTGAAAAGAGTGGAAAGGCAAGAAGGTTACCTGAAAATCCCATTCCCCATACAAGTTGGGATCATTTTTGTTGCCCCAAACATAGGCATAGACTTGTAATCTCTCAGAATTTTCCTGCAAACAACTCATACTCATGTAATTAGTACCCACAAAATCTAGGAAATAGTGGCTCTCCTTTACCATTGCAAATCTTAAGGCGAGGGGTTTGTGCTATGTTGTGATTTATATTCAGGGACTTTAGTATTTATATAAGACGATCCAACAAATCTCTCCCATTCATTTATTACCCACTAGTAGAATTTTCTTATTTTAAGTATGACAGTAATATTTACAGTTCCATCATAACATGTATAAGAACATACACAATAGAAGTTATAGTCACAAATTCAGTTTCCTTTTCCAAAATTATGTTGATATCATTCATGCCTCCCAAAGTTGCTTCACTCAAGATCCTTTACGTCCCAAAAGGCAATAGCTCAATCAAGCATTAGAAAGAGCAGCCCTCTGAACCAATTTTTGGTAGGATATGGGATTTTATCTTTGAAAGGCAGAAACTACCTTTGCCTATCACTGCAAAAAGAATTATAGTTTGAAATATCTTTTGAGCCCCCAATACACCCCCTCCACCACACAATAATGTACTACTGAACCTCCAGATATCCGTTGCCACCAGTGCTTTAAGATCCCGCCACACCAGTGCTTTAAGATCCCGCCAGTTGAACATGTTGACCTATCACCTAGTCCTCAAAATTGTGGATCAATCTCCTACCTTTTTATCCTAAACTTATCGACTAGTCAACCATTAATCCAACCCTGACAATTGAACTGCTAAACTTGAATAGTTCATCCATATTGACCCATGAACAGGACCAACTTTTGGTATGTAGCTATTTAATTTCAAAAAATTTATTTATATGCGCCATTGATTGCTTGAACAATGGAAAACTAGCAAGATAAAATAAGTACAGAAAAAAGTCAGGTGATTTTAGAAGAGGCTCCACTATCGACTACGGAGAAATAGTGACAATTAAGGGCTTTGGGTTGACAAAAAAAGAGGCATTAAATGAAGTTGAATGGTGAAATAGGATCCAAAGCCCACAACTCGAAGTGCTCATAACAGGGCACCACAGTGGCCCCCAACAGTGTTACTAATATAGAAAATAAAGAAAATAATCCAAACACTGATCAGAAAATGGAAATCCTTGCTTCCAACAGAACGAGCCATCAAAATTCAGTTTCATTATGCACTTCAGAGGAGTCCATAACTCCAACTCTTTGGTCTGTCAATATTGTTGAATGGGGTAATGACTTGTGTCTAATATGAAACCAGCCCTCTTTATTTATAACCATGGAGAGAAGGTTATAGAGAATTACAAAGACCATTAAACCCCTTAGGGTCCGTTTGGTAACTAACACTTTCCCTAAAACCCATTATTACAACACTCCCCCTCAAGTTGGTGCATAGATATCACATAGGCCCAACTTGTAGATAATAGATGAAACATCTTACTACTAAGACATTTAGTAAATACATTAGCCAGTTGTTCATTACTGGGAACAAAAGGCACAGTGATAAGGCCCATATCCAGCTTCTCTTTGATGAAGTGTCGGTCGATCTCCACATGGTTGGTTCGATCATGCTGGACAGGGTTGTGAGCAATGCTAATGGCAGTTTTGCTATCACAAAAGAGCTTCATAGGAAGGGTAGGAGGAACAGCCAAATCAGTGAGAAGACCATAAAGCCATTGGAGGTTACAAATGCCATGTGCCATAGCACAGAACTCTGCTTCAACACTTGAATGGGTAACCACGGCTTGCTTCTTGCTATGCCATGTAACAAGGTTACCACCAACAAATGTGCAATAACCAGTAGTAGACCTGCAGTTATCAGGGAAACTTGCCTAATCTGCATCTGTGAAGGCCTCCACCCTAAGGTGATCATGAGGAAAAAAAAGGATGCCACATCCTAGGGCAGATTTCAAGTACCGGAGAATACGCCGCACAGCTTCCATGTGAGTCGAGTAGGGATCATACATTTACTGAGTAACCAGGCTAACGAAAAATGCTATGTCAGGGCATGTATGAGAGAGATCAACCGCCCCACTAATCTCTGGTATCTTCCCTTATCTACCGGATCACCTTCCTTACTACTCAAGTGACCATTAGCTTCAATAGGAGTGTCTGCCGGCTTACACCCCAACATGCCTATCTCAGAAAGAAGATCAAGCACATACTTCCCTTGAGACAAGTAGATCCCAGGAGAAGACCTGGAAACTTCAATGCCGAGGAAGTAACGAAGTTGTCCTAGGTCTTTGATCTCAAATTCCTCACTCAAGTATCTCTTAAGGTGAGAGATTTCTACTAGATCATCACCAGTAACAACAATATCATCTACATAGACTATTAGGATAGCAATCATCCCATCAAATCTCTTGATGAATAGAGTGTGGTCGGCATTACTTTGAGAGTAACCTGTAGCAACCATAGCGTTATAGAAACGTCCGAACCAAGCACGAGGGGATTGTTTCAGCCCATCCAGAGCACGCTTCAGCTTGCATACCTTCCCTTGGGTTTTGGAGCAAGTGAACCCAAGAGGAATGTCCATATACACTTCCTCCTCAAGTTCCCCATGATAGAAGGCATTCTTCACATCTAACTGCTGGAGATCCCAATTTAAGTTGGCGACACAAGCCAAGATAACACGAATTGTGTTCATCTTAGCAACTGGAGCAAAAAGCACCTAGTCGTCAATCCCATAAGTCCGTTAAACCTTTGGCAAGAAGTCTGGCCTTGTACCGATCCACTATACCATTAGCCTTCTGTTTTACTATGAAGACCCATTTGCACCCAACTGTATTCTTTTATGAGGGAAGACACACCAGATCACGTGTCATTCTTCTTCAAAGCCTGCATCTCTTCAACCATAGCTGCCTGCCATCGTGAGTCTGCATTCGCTTCCTGCCATGTATGAGGAATGGACACAGAGGAAAGAGAAGACACAAAACTAGAGTAGGAAGGAGAGAGTGAGTCATAAGAAACAGTTTTAGCAAAAGGATGTAAAGTACAAGACCTAATGAATTTACGAACAGCAATAGGCAACTCAAGAGGCTGATCAACAAAAGGAGAAGGAGAATTACCAGGGTCCAAGGGGACAAGATCAGGCAAGAGAGGAGACAATTGGCATGGTAGGGTAGATGTTGGATGTGTAGTGGTCTGAGTCTGCTCTTTGTGACTATACACACATATCTCTGGCCAAGGCACAGTAGGAGAAATAGGAGTGTCACTCTACCCTTAAAATGGGATACTAGCAAGGATAGCAATTTCAAGAGATGGCGGCACATCTTCCACAATGGTAGGAGACTCCCCCTTAAGAGGTGTCGCAGTGTAGTATGAGGCAGGTTCGTGAAAGACATCCACAGTCACAAACCAATGCCGAGTAGGAGGATGAAAACATCGATAACCTTTCTAAGTAGGAGCATACCCCAGAAAAATGCATTAGAGACCATATGGATCAAACTTTCTATGAGGATGATGATCGCGAGCATAGCAAACACTTCCGAATACCTTAGGAGGAACAGGAAACGCACCAAAACCTTGGAGAAGATCCAAAGGGGAACGGAAGGCATGGACCCGAGAAGGCATTTGATTGATAAGAAAGGCAACAGTGAGAATTGCGTCACTTTAGTACTGGGGAGCAACATGCATCTCAAACATAACAAAGCGTGCTACCTCACAAAGGTGGCGATTCTTCCGCTCAGTAACCCCATTCTGAGCTAGAGTATCCACACAACTAATCTAATGAATCATCCTATGATCAGAAAGGTAAGCTTGAAAGGACCCTTCAAAGTATTCACGGCTATTGTCACTTCGAAGGATCTTAATGGTAGCACCGAACTGAGTGTGAACCATACTGTGAAACTACTGGAAGTAATAGAAGGTCTCGCCCTTGGTTCGCATCATATAAACCCACATAGTCTGAGAATGACAATCAATAAAAGAGACAAACCACTGATAACCATTAACAGACACATAGCGGGATGGACCCCAAATATCAGAATGAATCAATGAAAAAAGAGTGACACTTTTATTTCCAAAAACAGAATAAGTGATTCGAGTTTGTTTAGCCAATACACATGCCTCACAAAAAAACTGACTCGAATTACAATTTTTAAAGGAAAAACTCTAGCCAAAGTTCCCAAAGGGGGATGTCCAACCGACGATGCCACTGCAGTAACTCAGAGATGGGAGGTGACAGAAGATGTCTAAAGAGCCTGACCAGAGACCAATGTCGAGTCATCATCAAGCAGATGCAGACCACTACGTACCCTACCAGAGCCAATCGTTGCCCCTGTCACCACATCCTGAAAAACACAATGAGACGGGAAAAAGGTGACTTTGCAATTAAGACTGGAGGTAAGACTACTAATGGAAAAAAGGTTAATGGGAAAAGAAAGAACATGCAATACAGTAAAAAGGGATAAAGAGGGGGTACAGCCAACAGAGCCCTTCCCCAGAATAGTGGAATAAGTCCCATTAGCCAATTTGACCTTACTGTGGAAAGAGACAAGGGGCCTGTCATATGATCAGAAGCCCCAGAGTCTATAATCTAAGGGGTAGAAGGGACAGACATAGTATGGCCACAAAAGAAGATACCTGACACAGAAGGGGTGGAATGAGCAGAGCTCGCAGTGGCAGGTGCAGGAGAGTATGGACGTGTCAAGAAGGCGCCAGAGGGCAATAAGCTCGTCAAATGATAGCGAGGCTACTGAGGAGCTAAGAGCAGAGTCAGGGTCAAGGCTCTCAGTATGGTTGGCCTACCCAGAAGTACCGACACGACCCTTCCCTCGCCCTTTTCCAGATGAATCAGCATGATGACCATGAAGCTTCCAGCAGTGCTCCTTGGTGTGACGCTCCTTTCCACAGTTCACACTTCACTAGAGTCCTAATAGAGGAGCCACCAGACTGCGAGGCTACATTAAGGGACTGAGTGCCAGAAACAAGTGCAGATCTCTCAGTAGGAGTGATAGCTTGTTGTGGAAGCATAGTAGTACGTCAACTGTCCTCAAGTTGGATCACAACATAGGCTTGATCCAAGGTAGGAGAGGGGTTATGACTCAAAACCTGGGACCACAACTGATCAAACTCCACATTTAGACCTGCTAAAAATTCATAGACCCTGATTTTGTCCTCTCGCTTCTGAAACTTGGTGATATGTTTAGCGGTGGAAGGAGTATACTCCTCATAGAAATCTAACTCAGTTCGTAGTGACTACAACTCATAGTAGTACTGTGATAGAGAGCCCTCTCTGCCTCAGATCATGAACCTTCTGGCGAAGCTCAAAGACCTGAGCATCATTCCCTGCCTAGGAATAGATATCTTGAATAGATTTTCAGATCTTCGCAGCGGAGTCGAGGAGATAGCCACGCGAAAGCTGTGGCAACATGGAGTTGACAAGGAAGGCCATAACAAAAGAGTTGGCATACTCCCACTTTTCAATCTCAGTACCAGTGGTCATACGCTTTGTAGTTCCATTGAGGTACCCGTAATGGCCATAGGACTTGATGGAGATGCAGACCGAGCGTGACCACATGAGGTAGTTTGTGCCATCAAGCTTGATAGCACAAAGAAAAAAGGTAGGAAGAGTCGTGGTGTCTCCTCCAGTAGAAGCAAATAAGATGGTAGACATAGTTGCTACTCAAGGGGGCTGTGCAAATAGAAAAGACACTAGCCGGAGATAGAGAAAGCACCAAAATAACCAGAAAAGCTAGAAAACCCAAAAATCAATAAAGGGTAAAACCCTGAGAAAACGATTTGGGGGATAGCTTCAGAACAGAGACCTCCAACGAAAAAGTGGTCGGTATATACCACCACAAGGATAAGAGGCACCAATCGTAATAAACATCAAGACGATCACATCATCAAGCAAGGAAAAAGCATCCCAGCAATGAAAAAAGGTTCTCAGGGAGAAAACTCTGAACAAGTGATTAGAAAAAAGGTTCTGTGTCTCTCAGATCATTGTAGAAGAGAGTCTGAGAGCCCAAGGGAAGGATGGGTGGAGGCTAGAAACCCTCTTGGTGGTTTAAGAAGATCCCACCACGAGAGAGAAGCAGATGAAGAGAGAAGGAGGGAGGCGCTGAGAGAGAGAGAGAGAGAGAGAGAGACCCTCTTTATTTATAACGATGGAGAGAAGGTTCTAGAGAATGACTCTCCCTCAGGGTTTTGGATCCTAAGGCTTTGATACCATTTTGAATAGGGTAATGACTTGTGTCTAATATGACACCAGCCCTCTTTATTTATAACAATGGAGAGAAGGTTCTAGAGAATGAAAAAGACCATTAAACCCCTTAGGGTCCGGATCCTAAGGCTTTGATACCATTTTGAATGGGGCAATGACTTGTGCCTAATATGACACCAGCCCTTTTTATTTATAATAATGGAGAAAAGGTTCTAGAAAATTACAAAGACCATTAAACCCCTTAGGGTCCGTTTGGTAACTGACACTTTCCCTAAAACCTATTATTACAACAGTTCTCATCGATTACAATTTTCCAATTTGTGAACAGAAAAATAGATGAACATCTGTAGAGATTGATTTCGTCATTGCCCAATGAGCTCTAACCTCATCTTGATCCGTTCAATGACTTGCAACTCCATTGAGAATGTATCTGGAAACAACCAAGTGTTCCTCTTCTCCCACAAAGGCCTTGGCACAACCGACGAATGGCCTTCCAAAAGAATCCTCCCTTTCACCTAACTGAAGAAATATGCCCAAACCAGATCAATCCCACTGTCATTGGGCAGAATCCAATCCAGATTTGAATATGTCTGGAAGTGAACCCAAAAATGGTAAAATGGGATACATGTATCCAACCCAATATAATTGGAATTACGCTTTGAGTTGATTAGAGATACTTCCCAAGCATGGGTCTTTGATCGATGGAATGCTTGCTGTCAGCATCTGTTACTGAACATCTTGCTTGAAGCTCTGTTCCCATGTCGGTGTGAGCTGTTTGCTTTTAGCTCTGTTCCTAGCACAAAATCTTTGGCTTTCTTTGCTTTTTCTTTGTCCTTTGCCCTCCAAAATACTGTTCAAATAGTACAGCTTACCACAGCGTCACAATCTCAGACATGCTACCGACAGACTTTATTAAAAATATATCTCAATGCATGTGTGTTAGTTTCCTTGTAATAAAAACCATTTGACCTGGTGTTTGACTGCTTGACCTTCACAATGTGTTGGAGGAGGAACCATATTTCAGAATATTGGTTTCCACCTTGCAACAAAGAAACAAATAATTCGCACTCTCCTCAAACAAGGTGCACCTACTTGCCAATTAGAAGCCTAAGACTCTTTCAGCGATCAATCCGCCAGGAGCATTTGTCATACATGTGCACCATGTGAAAGATGTCATCATAGCTCCATTTAGAACTCTTATGCTACAATCTGATAAAGGATACCCCCAAGGTTCTTCGTGTCAACCAAACATGCTCTAAAGTTCCAATTAGGACCCTAAGTTCTTAGGGTAGTTTTGATTAATTTTTTTAAGATAATCCTTGTTCAAAGAGACCTCAGGCATCCTTTAAATAAAAGCAACAATTTTCTCCCTTTTGTGAGAGGGCACAATGCATATATAGAATATTAATTTTGTTGTACTTACTATAATAGAGACGTCAACAGTGCTTCTTTCATACTCAACATCCTCAAAAGTATCCAAAACATATAATTCAGGATCTGTGATACCGAAGAACACCTACAGCATGAACAAAATGTGGTGATACAGTCAGTGATGGATGCTTTCCATTTATAGAAAAGAATATGATTGAATTTCATCAATGAAAAAATAAAAAAATAAAAAATAAAAAAACGTAAAAACTAAAAAGTTAAATTTTCCCTTGCCAACAAGGATATGAATTAAGGATTCAATAGAAAATAGATCCATGATATGGTTTAGAATAATTGCAAGCCTAGATGGAGCCCAAATATCATTCAAATTCAGAAAGTAATGAATAATTTATACAGCTATATAACCAGATAGAAGGAATATTATTATAAGAGCAATGTAATGATTGAGAAATAACTCAACTTATGAAACCCTTTCCCAAACCAAATACAAGGCTTTTTGTTTGATGGCAGCTTAAAGGAGAGAAAATAATTATGATTTAAATAACAAGAGGTATTCAAAGTGAAATTTTCTCCTTCACATCCGATGAAGAATGGATGGAAAAAAAATCCAAATCCTATGGTTGTAATGGGATATAAGGTGAATATTAGAAAATACATGAAAAGCAAGATAAAAGGAGAGGGAATAGAAAGAAAGAAGGAGAACTTCTGATCTATAACTTAGAATCACAATTACGTAAGGAATAGGGACAACACAATTAAAAAATAAGAGAAAATCCTGGAAAGGAGGCAAAGAGTGGGACAGAGTTGATATGAGAGAAACCCCTACTGGATCTGATATTCAGTGTAAACAGAACCTACCAATTTAACATAAAGATCAGAATACTATTCTCTAACAGTTCAAAATAGATATAAGAAGGCACAGTAAGTTTCATGAAGGGTTAATGACGAAAGAAAACAAACAAAAATTATCCTGCGGAGTGTTGATTTACTGTGTACTTGTGTAGTGCTATCTTTACCGGTGAATCTGAATCTGAAGTAATAGAAGAGAAAGAAGGATAAGAGTGTATATATATAGGGAGAGGGAGGGAGAGAGAGAGATAGAGCAGGGTGGGGAGAAGAAAGAAGAAGAAAAGATAAGAAGAGATAAGAGCAGGGGCAGGGGAGGAAGGTATGAAGGGATCAGCTCCCTAGAGGCTCGAGTGAGAATCTCAAAAAACTTAAATGTTTCATTCTTTATATCTCAAAAGATAAGTATTATGTAGGTATTTATAGAGTTAATTACTTATGCAATAAGTAACTAATTGCTTGTGCTATAAGTAACTAGTTATTTGCATTTCAAGTGACTATTTAAAAAAAAAAATTAGAACTTATCCATAAAGAAATTAGAAACCTCGTCCCATAATATAATTACAAAATTACTCTCCCCTAAAGCTACTAATTACAATCACGTCACGGTCAACCATAACCCACATATAATCCAGCCAAAAATAACTTGGCACTTATAATTAGACAAACCTACAGAATCCTACACATAACTTACACAAAATAAGGATACCTAGTTTAAAAAAAATACCATAATCAATAATAAAGTTTTTTGTGTGAATAATAAAACATATAAAACAGGGGAAAAAGAATAGGGGGGTTTACAAACAATAAGCCTGTTCCTTGGGGAATTAATAACTGATCTGTAGGGGAGGGAGGAGGGCTTTGAGGAGACGTCAAAGAAATTAGCATTCCAAATCTTATCAAAGGATCTGGAGTTGAAAATCCATCCACAAAGCTTGCGCTCCATCTAGATGTGACTAATGGCGGCAGCAAAGGCTAGTCTCCCAACCAAATCACAGATAGATCTCCTGGAAAAAGTCATGCCAATCCAAATCCATTCTCTCAGGAGGAGAAGGGATTTTCTTCTAGAAGGCCAACACTTGGCAAGGACATGCTTCCAGATGGAAGAGGAGAAGGGACAGACGAAGAATAGATGGCTACTATCCTTAGAGCCATTCCAACAAAGGCAGAAAGAAGGAGAGACAGGTAAGTGACGGTGAATATGGAATGCTTGGGTAGAAAGGCAGCCAAGTAAGGGCTCTCCCGGCAATGAAGCTATGCTGGGAGATGTAGGTTTGGACCAGATGACCTTAAGCCAAGGATTGGGGGGCCTTTATAGCGGACAAGATTCCAGGCAAAGGAGCAGGAGAAGAGACCAATGGATGAGGGGAACCAGATGGTTTTATCAGCATTAGCAAAAGGGGGAAGGTGGGGGAGGGATTGCCAAAAGGAAGCCAGAGAGGGGTTCCTGGGGGGTAGACCAAGATCCATGGGAGATGATAAAGGAGACAGGAGAATTTCTAGGAATGCCAGAAGAGTAATCTGTGCGTGGACCAACTCGAAGAGCAAGAACACCAGCCAGGTGCCAGAGATCAAGCCAAAATGAGGCCATTACCAATGGCGGCTTTGATGGAATTAATGGCTAGTGGCCTAGCCGCGAGGATCTCTTGCCACACCCAAGAAGAGTTGGGCCTAACAGAAATAGTCCAGAGGGATTCATTACAAAGAAGGAAGTGACCCAAACACTGGGTTGCTTAGAGACTAACCTCCAGATGAGCTTAAAGGATGCTGGCAGAGTCAATATCCTTGATTCTTCTCAAGCCAAGGCCTCTTTCAAAAAGGGGAAGGCAGACGAAGGACCATTGGAGGGAATGGAGGAATTTGGCAGAATCTGTGCCTTTCCCCAGAAACGTGCTAAAGAGGGATTTGATGGACTTGCAAACCAATTTGGGTAGATGGAAGACACCTGACCAGTAAATGTAGGAGTATAGAACTGATCGGATGAGCACCAAATGGCCCGCATACGAGAGAAGTTTGCCTTTCCATAGTCTCTTCCGGATTCGGCTTAACATTGGGGCACAGTGGTGGGCAGTGAGCCTGGAGGAGATTAGGGGGAGACTAAGATACTTAACAGGCAGAGAACCTAGAGGAAATCCGGTGAGCTCAGGCAACCAAGCATTGGTGAAGTTGGAAACACTCCCGAGAAAGAGTTGGGATTTACACTGATTGGTCCTCCAGCAGAGGACTCTACTTGTCCACTAGCCTTGTACATGATTCACAAATCTTTACATGAAGCTGGTTGGATACCCTAACCAGGTGGGGAGTTCACACTCAACCCAATCTTCCCAGCAACAGAATGCTAAACGTCAGCTGACCAAAAGACTAAGATACCAGGTCCCAACAACTATCCATTGTAGAAATAAAAAACACTTGGATACCCTAACCAGGTGGGGAGTTCACACTCAACCCAATCTTCCCAGCAACAGAATGCTAAACGTCAGCTGACCAAAAGACTAAGATACCAGGTCCCAACAACTATCCATTGTAGAAATAAAAAACACTACAGCTTTCAAGCTCCACACTCCACATACAACAGAGACTGCTCTTCCCAATCAGGACTTTTCCAAGAAAACAGGAATTTCACAGAAAAAAGTAATAAATCATCCATAGCGGTAATATTTCAACTGTAAGTCACTTCTAGCATGTATTACAAAGTGGAATCATCAATTTTTACCAACCAACTTGACCAAATGTGAGCCTATCTATCAGAAGAGCTTGTGAGATGCCAAAAAAGCTCAAAGAGGCGCGAAAGCTATCATTTTTTAGTTTCCGCAACCAGATCAGGAAGTTTATAAACTCAAAATTTATACCATTATTCAAGGACCCTAGGGTGACCTGAAAGGTACCAACACCTTGCTCTAAAAGCCCCGGAGTGGAGAGAACAAAAAACTACAATAGCTGGCTAACTACCTGTCTCACGGCAGAACAGTTCACACAAATTTGAGTTGCAGAGAAAGAAAAGTAGAGATCACCAGTTGAGAGCAAAAGCATTTGACAATAGACCCTCAGGTGACTCAAATTGAAGCTAGTCCCATCTCCGACTGAGTTCAGATGAGAGAGAAATAGTGACCGGTTCCCAGGACTGGCAGTAATGGTTCTGGTTCTGGTTCTGGTTCTGTGAGATTTGATCTAAGCACTCACGAACACTTCTTATTCTGTTCGTTGAGTCTTGATTCAAGTCCTCACATGATATCCTCTTGAAGTCTTCACATGATGATCTCTTCCCTGGAACCCTCTTACACTTTAGGGTTCCAAAGTAAGAGAGCAGACCAGGATGGGTTCAGAATCGACTCTCAAAACTATTCTCTGTACGGATACCAAGTTCACAAGCAGCAGCTATGGAAGACAAGTAGAGAAAGGAGAAAGAAGAAGAAGATGAGTGACTTGATTCGGATTGAAGGAAGTAAAAGACCTAGGGGCAGATCTAAAATGACCTTAGGAGAAGTAGTGAGGGAAGGCATGCATAGCTTAGGCCTTGTATCAAGTATGACGTCGAATAGAGCAGAGTTGGAAAGTGATCGAGATAGTGGAAAGCCAAGAGTGTGAGTATCTCTTGGAAATGGATGTAGGCAAGTGTGCCAAGCTACTATCTATTCATGTGTACCTATGATTTTCATTACACCCCTTAAATTCACCATTGCGGTAGAAATTAGTGTTAGCAAGGTTTTCATTCTGCATTTTTCCCAGTTCACCCCATTTTGGGTTGCCTACACAATCCAACAGCGGCAAGATCTTATTTCTTTCTTGAATAGAAAATTCTAAAAGGGCATATTCAATCAATACGAATAAGCACTGACTAGTAAAGAAATCCTCATCTAAGGCCACCATGTAGGGTATATCCCCTTTAATTTGCCTCCCGGACAAAGAAATAAGCACCAACTCCATACCAATGTTCCAAAAAACCAACCATTTTCTCTTCCCAAAGCAAATGCTTTTCAAACCCAAAACACCCACCCATGCTTTCAAAATCCCAAAAAAAAAGGGGGGCTTCACAAAGAAATAAGCACCAACTCCATACTAGTGCTCCAAAACCCTTCTCCACAAGGCATCACTCTACCAACCATTTTCTCTTCCCAAAGCAAATGCTTTTCAAACCCAAAACACCCACCCATGCTTTCAAAATCCCAAAAAAAAAGGGGGGCTTCACAAAGAAATAAGCACCAACTCCATACTAGTGCTCCAAAACCCTTCTCCACAAGGCATCACTCTATTCGGTGCGCACATCAAGGTTTTATTAATAAAGGAAGTTCTTCTAATTCTTCACTCGCCCTGCTTCCTCAGTTGGCAACAGTCTCCCAAATCACAATGTGAATTTTCCTTCCTTTTTCATTTGACCAATAACTCTATCAAAGGAAGCTATGACAAATCTTCTCCATCCTCTTTGCCACCTTCCTCAACACTTGTGTTTCACATCAATGTACTTTGGATAGGGTTACACATCCACTAAAGGAAATATTATCTATGATGCCAACTAGACATTCTTTCTTCCACCTTTCACAATTGGTTACAGATGTATTTCTTGATTTTCATTTTTGGTTTTGATAGGTAATAATTTATTGAGAGATCAAGATAAGCCTCCAAAAGGAATCTGTTGAATACTGCATTATTATAGGACTTAGTTTACTTAGACTCATGTATGAACTAGTACTTCTAGTCATGTAAGAACTAGGACTTCTAATTTGCTATAAATAAAGAAGGGAATGTGCCCTCTAAGGTACAAATCCAAATTTACTCAATTCTACATGGTATCAGAGCGGGTCTGATCACCAGTGCCAAACCCAAAATCCCAACCCATTACCTGTTAACCCTCGCCAGAAACCCAATCCAGGGAAGAAAACGACAAAAAATCTCGCCTGAAACCTCACCTGCGACCTTCGTTGGCCTTCATACAGACCAGGAACACCACCTGAACCTGCGACCTTCGCTGCCATTAAACTTCCACCTGCAACCTTCTTCATACAGACCAGGAACACTGCCTGAACTTGCGACTACACCTGAACCTTTAGCCTGTGACTTCGCCTGAAACCTTGCCGCTGCCTGAACAGTCCCATCTTCCCCTTGCCTGCCATCGATCCAGCCATCGTCACCTGCCATCTGCCATCGCTCCCTCTTCTTCTCCAGTGAAACAAGCCGCCATCGACCTTCAACTTCCTAAATCCAAGCGACGACCTAACCCTAGACTTATACAACTTAACTAACTCACCCTAGACCAAACCGATCGAAACTAGACCACCCTAAACCAACCGGAAACCTAAACTAGTTCACAACTAAACCAATCCTAACCCACTCTTAAACCGACCCAATCCTAAACCAGCTATCACTATACCTAAACCGACCCAAAACCTAACCCAACACATGCACTGGCCTATTCAAAAAAAAATAAATAAAAAATAAAATATCCCATGTCTCTCCTAGATTCTCTCCCTCAGTGGTCAGTGTTCTCCCACTGGGGGCCCTTTGTCTTATCGTTGCTTATGCTTAATTAGCTCTGGTTTGGTCATCTTCACTTGTCATTTCTTGTTCAACCTGCACCTATGGCGTCTAAAGATTCTGGGATATCAGTTACTCAAGAAGTAGGGGGCGTTCCTCTGGACATGATTACCCTCTCTTCCCTACTAGCACCATCAAGTTGGACGGAAGCAATTATCTGATTTGGTCTCAGTCTTACTACCTGTCGATTGCTAGTCGTGGTTATGCCGGTTTTCTCACTGGTGATTCAGTACGCCCTCCTACTGCTGGTCTTGCTCAGGACAAATGGGACACTGCCAACTGGATGGTAATGTCCTACCTTATTAATTCTATGTCTTCTTCTATTGCTCGAACATATCTGTTACTTGATTCTGATGCAAAGATTTAGAAAGCCGCTAAAGCCACTTATTCTCAAGTGGGCATGCGTGCCCATTGTTTTGAACTGAGGAAGAAGGTTCATCGACTACTCAGAAAGAGCTTTTTGTGCCTTAATATTACACTGATCTGCAGGGTATGTGGAATGAGATTAATTATTATGAGACTTATCAACCTGTTTGTGAGGCTAATGTTGTTGGGTTTAAGAAGCCTGAGGAAGAGCACCACATTTATGATTTCCTGGCAGATCTCAATGTGGAATATGATCAGATTAGGCTAACTTGCTTATCGTGATCCATCACCCAACCTTAAGGAAACCTATTCAATCATTTAGGCTGAGGAACAACGTCGACTGAGATGTTACAACATGTTTCTCAGGATCGATCCGCTCTTGTTTCTTCTACTGGTACAGGTTCCCGGCCTATTACTTTATTCACCTCTAACAAACCGGTTATTAAATGTGACTTTTGTGGCAAGGAGCGTCACACAAGAGAGACTTGTTGGAAACTTCATAGACGTCCTACTAATTCTCGTGGGCGTAATCAAGGTCGTGGGAAGACCACTCAAGCAAATCAGTCCGAGACTACAGTTGATTCTGATAGCTCCACTACTACAGTTGCATCCTTCTCAACTGATGAAATGGCTATGCTTCGTCGTATGTCAACTCAAATGGGATCCTCTATTACTGTTACTGCCTCTTCTCTGCCAACAATCACTGCCTCTCACTCAGCCCACGCAGGTAGTATAGTTTGTGGTACTAGTGCATCTGTAGCCTCCCAGTCCTGGATAATTGACTCTGGGGCTACTGATCACATGACCGGTTTACGTACCTTCTTTTCTACCTATTGTCCCTCTCCAGGTATTACCAAAGTTTGCATTACTGATGGTTCCCTCTCACCGATTGCTGGCTCGGGTTCTATTCAACGTTATCCTTCTTTATCACTATCCTCTGTGTTACATGTTCCTAAGTTTACTACTAATTTGTTGTCCATTGGTAGTATCACTAAGGATTTGAACTGTAAAGTCACTTTCTTTCCCACTCACTATGCGTTTCAGGACTGGGTGATGGGGGCAATGATTGGCAATGGTAGAATGAGTGGTGGTCTCTATTACCTAGACACTAGTCCCTCTCGGGCTCTACACACTTCATCTGATTTGGCACTCTCTGAACTTTTGGGATGGCATCAACGTCTGGGTCACCCCCGTGGGGCACTTTACCTAGATTATTTCCAGCAGTAGTTTAACACTATACTATAGACCAATTTATTTGTGATGCGTGTGTTTTGAAAAAACAAACTCGGAATGTTTATCCTCTTTCTGATCATAAAAGTACTATTCCTTTTGCTTTATTCTGATGTTTGGGGACATGCCCATCATGTCTCTGTTTCTGGCTATAGATGGATTGTTACTTTTATTGATTGCAATACTCGTTCTACTTGGATTTATTTATTGCATCATAAGAGAGAGGTTTTTAGTGCTTTCGGGAATTTCCTTGCATGGTTAGGACCCAGTTTGATGCTAAAATCAAGATACTGCGAGCTTACAATAGGAAGGAATATATGGATGGTTCTTTCAGTCTTACGTGGTTGATCATGGGATAATTCATCAGACTAGTTGTGCGGATACTTCGGCACAGAATGGGGTGGCTGAATGCAAGCTTCATTATCGTGGACTCCGATGTATTTTTGTGGGATATTCACCCACTCAGAAAGGATACCGGTGCTATCACCCACCTTCTTGATGACTCTTTAGTTCCATAGATGTGTTATTTCATGAGACTGAGGCTTACTTCCCACCTCTTCAGGGGGAGTCCTCTGCTGGTGAACAGGTGATTCAAATTACTACTTTTGAGTGTCCTCTATGCCTTATCATAGATGATGGTGCTACTCAAAGGGTTACTGTAATAAAGACTACTAGTTCAGAGGTTCCCATTGGTCCAGAGGTTACTGTTCAGGGGGAGCCATCAATTTAGGAGCAAGAGGTTGTCATTCAGGGGGAGCCACATATTCAACAGAAAACAAAGGATGGTCCAATGATAAAGGTATTCTCTAGGAAAAAAAGAATTGAAACTACCACTAATACTACTATTGCTACTCCATTGCTTCCTGATCCTAAGTCCTCTCTTCGAGGTATAGCCTTTCTCCTCTCTTTTATCAGTCCCTTGATGTTCCTATTACTTGTAGAAAAGGCAATCGAACTTGTACGCAGCATCCTATTTCTAGCGTGGTGTCATAAAATGCTCTCTCCCCATCATATCTTGCATTTGTGTCCTCCTTGTCCTTAATTTCTATTCCTAAAACCTGGCAGGAGGCAAATATAGAACCTAAGTGGAAAGAAGTAATAAATGAGGAGATGAGCGCTCTTCACAAGAATAACACATGGGATCTTGTTGTTCTTCCCTTGCAAAAGCGACCAGTTGGCTACAAATGGGTGTTCACGGTCAAGCATAATGCTGATGGAACTGTGAATAGATACAAAGCAAGACTAGTGGCAAAGGGCTTTACTCAGACTTATGGGATTAACTACTAGGAGACCTTTGCACCTGTAACAAAAATGAATACAGTCTAAGTTATCATCTCCTGTGTAGTGAACCGAGGATGGGAGCTACAACAACAGATGTCAAAAATGCCTTTCTTCATGGAGAGATGACTGAAGAAGTGTATATGGACATTCCACCTGGATACTCTAGTTTAGAAACACAAAGCAAGGTATGTAAATTGAAGAGAGCTCTGTATGGATTTAAGCAATCTCCCAGGGCATGGTTTGGTCATTTTCACAAGGCCATGATAATTGTTGGTTTTACACAAAGTAATGTTGATCATACACTATTTATCCAAAAGGTGGGTGATCGGATTACTGTGCTGATAGTATATGTGGATGATATTATTGTTACTGGTAATGATACAGATGAGATCTCTAAGCTCAAGGCCTATCTTGATAAAAAGTTTGAGATCAAGAACCTAGGAAGACTGAAATACTTTCTTGGCATTGAGGTGGCACATTCAACCAAGGGTATTGTTCTCTCACAGATAAAATATACCTTGGACCTTCTCTCAGAGACTGAAATGTTAGGGTGTAAACTCTTAGACACTCCTATTGAGGCTAACTCTTATCTCAGAAGAAAGGAAGGTGAACCTATTGATAAGGGTCAGTATCAAAGATTGGTTGGAAGAGTCATATATATGTCCCATATAAGACCAAACATAGCTCATGCAGTAAGTTTGGTGAGCTAGTACATGCATGATCCCTATTCATCACGTATGGATGTTGTGAACCGGATTCTTAGATACTTGAAGACAACACCAGGAAATGGCATTTTATTCTCTCCTACAAATCACATGAGGATTGAAGCATAAACTGATGCTGATTGGGCAGGCTCACCGGACGATCGTCGCTCTACTATTAGCTACTGTACATTTGTTGGTTACACATGGCGCAGTAAAAAGCAATCAATTGTGGCTAGATCAAGTGCAGAAGCTGAGTTCCGAGCTATCGCACATGGGATTTATGAGCTACTTTGGTTGTAGGGTCTCCTTTATGACCTAGGTGTGTCCATCCAGGTGCCAATGTTATTATATTGTGATAATAAGTCAGTCATCAATATTGCACACAACCCTATTCAGCATGATCGTACCATGCATGTTGAGATCGATAGGCATTTCATCAAGAAGAAGTTAGAGCAAGGGCTGATCTGTATTCCTTTTGTGTGAAGTGAAAATCAGCTAGCAGATATTCTCACTAAGGGACTTAGTAATAAATCTTTTCGTTTTATTTTGTCCAAGTTGGGTATGCGTGATATCCATGTACCAAATTGAGGGGGAGTGTTGAATAGTGCGTTATTATAACTAGGACTTAGTTTACTTAGACTCATGCATGAACTGGGACTTCTAGTCATGCAAGAACTAGGACTTCTAATTTGCTATAAATAAAGAAGGGATTGTGCCCTCTAAGGTACAAGTCCAAATTTCCTCAATTCTACATAATCAAATCCATAATTAATATACAACAACCACAACATCAACAACAAAAAATTATAAATAAGGCTTCTTTCTGAAAGTCAAAAACCTTATTTCGTTAACTTCCTCTTATTTGAATTCCATAAGAAAAAGTAGGCTCCCCACAGAATAGTCTAGCCTTCTTATACCATCCTCAACCCATGTCTCTTTGGAGTTTGGACTGCCAAATACGGATAAGTAAACTCTTCCCTAGACCCTAGAAGTGCATTAAAATGTTTCTGAGAATTTTCTCCATCGCTGACTTGTGTTCCAGTTCTACCCCAGACTATACATGATTCATCTATGTACAGCAAGTGTGTGATCATGGAACACCATCTAATTCCATGGAGATCTGAAGATTTCCAAACTTCAAGGCCTTTGAGTGTGCCAGACACCTCCTTTCTCAAACTCACTTTCTACCCACTTTTTACTCATCTTTGAGAGCCTTTGGGAAGCCCGATTATCAAATGAAGACCTTCTGACCTCCTCAAAAGACTAACTTCTTAGAGTATCCCAACATAGCATCTTCAAAGGTTTCTTCATCATCATCCAAGCCATCATCCATCTTAAACTGCATATGTAAATAATATTTTTTCAGCAGTACACCCAGGTGATGGAAGATTTTGGTACATTTATCTTTCAGATTCAACCATACTGCCCTTGATTTTTTTCACATCAGTATGTGATGAGTTCTAGTAAATCAAAATAAGATTTTAAGAACAAAAACAGCCACAGGACAGAACTGCAGTGCACTAGCTTAAATTGGATATCTTCCCATCCAGCCAGCCTATTGGGCTGAAATTCTAGTCGAAGGTTAGTGCATACCTGCTGATCTAGCATTCTAGTGTCTAAAATATTACAACGATCCAAGGTTACATAGATGAGAAGACTGAGAACACAAGTAAACCAAACTGATATGCAAGAACAGAAATTTAGGAAGAAGATAAGTAGATCATATAGAGAATAAAACAAAAACAAAGAGAACGGACACAAGGAAGATGGAATTGAACTCACAAGAAGATGGATTCAGTTTACCTTGTTACACATCCACTAACACACCTTGTAGCTTGTTGAAACTGAGAACAAATGGAGAGAAGAGAGGGGGAAGAGGGGATATGACCTGGCTTCACCACCTAGGGTTGCTGCTGATTCACTACAGCAGCATCCACATCTCATATAGAGAACGCAAGTTCTTCAATATCCAAAATCGTGGGAGAGTCCATTCTCTATAATTATAAATTCCAGCATAAGGCATTACATAACTGAATCCTCCATGTGTGGAAGGGCCAGCATAGAATCTCCTAAGACGCTATTACAATGACGGAAAATCTACTTTCTAAAAGTAAAACTGAAAATAGAAACTGCTATGTTGTAAAGACTTAGTAACTAAGAATGGCTACAAATAGAGACCAAGTAGATCCTTTACCAAGAAGCAACCCAACAATAACTTCTAGAAACTTTCTCCAAGCAAGGAAGCAATATAGGGCCCATGTAACCAGCCAAGAATCTCCACCAAGATGTGATGATCATATCTCCAAAGAGGACCCACGCAATCTTCTAGAAACTGCAGATCACTGGCCATATTATGGGGTAGAATATGGGCTTTCGATGGGCCAGGTTTCAACTTAAACCATGGGAATAAATAGGGGCTAAATAGGGGCTAAATAGGCTGGCCCTCTTCCTCCAGCAATGGTACTGTTGGAGCTCTACATCAGTATGCCTCCTCCTTCAATACAGTTGCCACTCTTTCTTTAATTCTTCATTCCTTATCAACTCCTCTTCAGAGTCTGACACCATTTCTTCAGATTTTTTAGCCTGGAACAGTACAATCCCTAGGAATTGGTCCTATGTTGTGTTTCTGTCATTGTGCTCTATGTAGCAAATGAGCAATTCTCTGCGGAGAAGCATTGTCTTCGCTACACTTTGGAGACTAATAGACGAGAGAATGCATCAGGTATTTTTGCGACTGCTACAGCCAGCATCAAGTATGATTGAGAATATCTCTACCACAGTAGCTCTTTGGCAGCCATTATTGAGAAATTAAGAGGGCGTCCTCTTTGAGTCTAGGATGTGCAACTGGCCAGTTTTCTGCTATATGTATTATTGATCCTGGGAAATTTCTCTTCTATGTACTCCAGCTTTGTGCAGCAAGAAGGTCAATTTTGACGAACGTTCGTTGTGGAACCCAGAGCCATCTGGTGTGGGTGGATCTCTTTAAAGATAGACATATGGATAATACAAGTGTCTGTTGGGCTGCTTTTGGGTCTTGAGGCCACTGGGGGGATGAAGATTCAAATAGAGCTGAGTTGGTGTCTCTAGCTAAGGGTTTCATGATCGCTCTGATCTCTGACAAAGAGCTAAAGCCTGCAGTTGTGGAGTACAATTCAGCCAGTGGTTCCTGGCCAGATGAAACAAGAAGCAGGAAGTCAAAGGAGATCTTCTCCCTAGCTTGGGTAGATCAAGGTGCTTGTTTCCACAATGAATGTCTCTCATTCCTGTGGAGAGCAAGATCTGCAAACGCCATTGCACACAATATGCTGAAACTGGGAAAGGCTAAAACCTTTTTTTATTTTTATTTTTTTGGGGGGGAGGTGGTGGGGGTGGGGGGTGTTTCAATCCTGTTGTAACATTTATAGTGGTGGGCTTCTACCTTAATCTTCTTTCCCTTTTTCTTAATATTCGGTAGGAAACAAAAAGGGAGGAGGAAAAGCACACATAGGCTCATGCAATGCATGAGCATATCTGCATATGCATTTCGTAATATTTTTTTCTTGTCTAAAGCCACGTATTCAAGTTTCATGCTTTCACTTTATAATAGTAAATGCCACCACCCCTAAATGTCTGAAAAGAGAGTTAATTCATGTAGAATTGGGGAAATATGGACCTGTAACTTCATGGGCACAGTCTCTTCTTTATTTATAGAAAAATAGCAGTCCGATTCCTTACATGAGTCATATTCCTTTCATGAATCTAAGTAGTCCAAGAGTAGTCCTAATTGAATTATCCAACACTCCCCCTCAAGTTGGTGCATAAATATCACACATACCTAACTTGGACAAAATAAAATAAAATGATTTACTATTAAGTCCCTTTGTGAGAACATCGGCTAACTGATCTTCACTTCGCACAAAAGGAATACAAATTCAGTCCTTGCTCTAACTTCTCCTTGATGAAATGTCTATCAATCTCGACATACTTGGTACGATCATGCTGAACAAGGTTGTGTGCAATACTAATGGCTGACTAATTATCACAATATAGCAACATCGAAACCCGGATGGACACACCCAGGTCATGAAGGAGACTTTGCAAGCAAAGTAGTTCACAAACCCATGTGCCATAGCTCAAAATTCAGCCTCTGCATTTGATCTAGCCACAACTAACTGCTTCTTACTACGCCATGTAACCAAGTTACCACCAACAAATGTACAATAGCCAATAGTAGAGCGATGATCGTCTGGAGACCTTGCCCAATCAGCATCAGTGTATGCCTCAATCCTCATGTGATCTGTAGGAGAAAATAAAATGCCGTTTTCCGGTGCTGTCTTCAAGTACCGAAGAATTTGGTTCACAACATCCATATGTGATGATACGGATCTTGCATGTACTGACTCACCAAGCTTACTGCATGAGCTATGTCTGGTCTTGTATGGGATAGATATATGAGTCTTCCAACCAATCGTAGATACCTACCTTAATCAACAGGTTCACCTTCCTTGCTTCTGAGATGAAAGTTAGCCTCAATAGGAGTATCCAAGGGTTTACACCCTAACATACTAGTCTCTGAAAGGAGGTACGAGGTATATTTTCTCTAGGAGAGAATAATACCCTTGGTTAAATGTGCCACCTCAATGCCAAGAAAGTATTTCAATCTTCCTAGGTCCATGATCTCAAACTCTTTACCAAGATAGACCTTGAGCTTAGAGATTTCATCTGTATCATTGCCAGTAACAACAATATCATTCACATATACTATCAGCACAATAATCTAATCACCCACCTTTTTAATAAATAGTTTATGATTAGCATTACTTTGTGTAAAGCCAACAGCTATCATAGCCTTGTCAAAATGACCAAACCATGCCCTGGGAGATTGCTTTCAATCCAGACATGGCTCTCTTCAGTTTACACACCTTGCCTTGTTTTCTGAACTAGAGTATCCAGGTGGAATGTCCACATACACCTCTTCAGTTAGCTCTCCATGACAAAAGGTGTTATTGACCTCCAGTTGTTATAGCTCCCATCCTCAGTTCACTGCACAAGATATGATAACTCGGACTGTATTCATTTTTGCTATAGGTGCAAATGTCTCATGATAGTCAATCCCACAAGTCTGAGTAAAGCCCTTTTTCCACCAGTCTTGCCTTGTATCAATTCACAGTCCCATCAATATTATGCTTGATCATGAACACCCATTTGCAACCAACTAGTCGCTTTTGCAAGGGAAGAACAATCAGATCCCATGTGTTATTCTTGTGAAGAGCTTTCATCTCCTCATTAATTGCCTCCTTCCACTTAGGTTCTATATTTGCCTCCTACCAGGTTTTAGGAATAGAAACAGACGACAAGGAAGACACAAATGCATAATATGATGGCGAGAGAGCATTATATGACACCACGTTAGAAAGAGGATGCTGAGTACAAGTCTTATTACCTTTTCTACGAGAAATAGGAACATCAAGAGACTGATCAAAAGTGAGGGAAAAGGTTATACCTAGAAGGGAAGATTCAGGATCAAGAAGCAATGGAGTAACAGTGATAGTATAAGTGGTAGTTTCAGTTCTGCCTTTTTCCGAGAGAATACCTTTATCACTGGACCATCTTATGTTTTCTGCTGAATCTGTGGCTCCCCCTGAATGGGACTCTTGCTCCTGAATTGATGACTCTCCCTGAATAGTAACCTCTAGACCAAAGGGAACCTCTGAACTAGTAGTCTTTATTCTAATATCCTCCTGAGTAGCACCATCATCTATAGTAAGGTGTAAAGGACAATCAAAAGTAGGAATCTAAATCACCTTTTCACCAACAGAGGACTCCCCTTAAAGAGGTGGAAAGTAAGCCTCAGTCTCATGAAATAACACATCCATGGAAACAAAGAGCCGTCAAGAAGGTGGATGATAGGACCGGTATCCCTTCTGAGTGGGAGAATAGCCCACAACAATACATTGGAGTCCATGATGATCAAGCTTGCCCGGAACCTGATGATTACGAACAAATTAAACACAGCCAAAGACCTTGGGAGGAACAACAAAAGTTCGAGACCCAGATAACAACTCAATGGGACTCTTAAAACCAAGTACCTAAAAATGCATCCCATTAATGAAATAGACGCAGTGAGAACAGCCTCGCTCCAATAGGGAGCAGGTACTTGCATCTCAAACATCAAGGAGCGAGCAACCTCAAGGAGATGGCGATTCTTGCATTCAGCCACACCATTATACGCCGAAGCATCCACACAACTAGTCTGATGAATTATCCCATAATCAACTAAGACTGAAAGCAACCATCTATATATTCCGTCCCATTGTCAGTTTGTAGTATCTTGATTTTAGCATCAAACTGAGTCTGAACCATGCAATGAAATGTCTGAAAGCACTGAAAAACCTCACTCTTATAATGCAATAAATAAATCCAAGTAGAACGAGTATTGCAATCAATAAAAATAACAAACCATCAATAGCCAAAAACTGAGACACGACGGGCAAGTCCCCAAACATCAGAATGAATTAAGGTAAAAGGAACAATACTTCTATTATCAGAAAGAGGATAAACATTCCAAGTTTGTTTTACCAAAACACACGCATCACAAATAAACTAGTCCATAATACAGTGTTTAACTAATGTTGGATATAATCTGGATAGTGCCCCATGGGGGGTGACCCATACGTCAAGAAGTTAGAGAGTGCCAAATCAAATAAAGTGTGTAGATCCGAGAGGGACCAGTGTCTAGGTAATAGGGAGCACCACTCATTCTACTATTGCCAATCGTTGCCCCCATCACCAATTACTGAAACACACAATAAGTAGGAAAGAAAGTGACTTTACAGTTGAAATCCTTAGTAATACTACCAATGGACAACAAATTAGTAAAAAGCTTAGGAACATCTAACACAAAGGACAGTGATAATGAAGGAGAACACTGAATAGAACCCAACCCAGCAATAAGTGAAAGAGAACCATCAACAATACGAACATTGGTATTACCTGAAGAGGGGCAATAAGTAGCAAAGAAGGTATGTAAACCGGTCATGTCATCAGTAGCCCCTGAGTCAATTATCCAGGACTGGGAGGCTATAGATGCACTATGACTACAAACCATAGTACCTGAGTGGGCTGAGTGGGAGGCAGTAATTGTTGGTAGAGAAAAGGCAGCAACAGCAGTAGAGGATCCCATCTGAGTCAACATACGAAGAAGCATACCCATTTCGTCAATAGAGAAGGATGCACCTGTAGTAGTCGAACTATCAAAATCAACTATAGTCTCGGACTGATTTGCCTTGGTGTTCTTCCCACGACCCTGATTACGCCCACGAGAATTGGTAGGATATCCATGAAGCTTCCAACAAGTTTCCCTAGTGTGATGGTCCTTGTTACAATAGTCACATTTGAAAATCGGTTTGTCGGAAGATGATGAAGTAATAGGTCGAGACTCTATACTGGTAGAGGAAACAATAGCAAATTGATCCTACGAAACGAGTTGTAGAATCTTAGATAGATGTTGTTCCTCAGCCTGAATGATCGAATAGGCTTTCTCAAGGGTTGGTGATGGATCACGATTAAGCACATTAGCCCTAATATGATCATATTCCACATTGAGACCTGCCAGGAAATCATAAATGCGGAGCTCCTCCTCACGCTTCTTAAACCCAGCAACATCAGTCGCGTAAACAGGTTGATAAGTCTTATAATCATCAATCTCTTCCATATACCCTGCAGATCAGAGTAATATTAAGTCACAAAAAGCTCCTTCTGAGTTCTAAGTAACCCGATGGACCGTCTTCCTCAGTTCAAAACACTGGGCACGCTTGCCCACATGGGAATACGTGGCCTTAGCGGCTTTCCAAATCTTAGCAGCAGAATCAAGTAACAAATATGTCTAAGCAATAGAAGAAGACATAGAATTAATAAGGTAGGACATTACCATCCAGTTAGCAGCGTCTCATTTGTCCTGAATAGGACCTGCAGTAGGAGGGCATACTAAATCACCTGTGAGAAATCCCATATAACCACGACCAACGATCGACAGCGAGTAAGACCGAAACCAAATCAGATAGTTACTTCCATCTAATTTGATGGTGCTAGTAGGGAAGAGAGGGTAATCATGTCCAGAGGAACAACCCCCTGCTTCCTGAGTAACTGATATCCCGGAATCTTTAGATGTCATAGGTGCAGGTTCAACAAGCAATCACAAGATAAGACGACCAAGCCAAAGCTAATTAAGCATAAGAAACTTCAAGACAAAGGCCCCCAGTAGGAGAACACTCACCACTAAGGAAGAGAACCGAGGACAGGCAAAATTGCCTCCTTTAAAAAGTTTTTTTTTTTTTTTTTTTCGGAAGTATACTACCGCATGTGTTAAGGTTGGTTTAAGTGTAGGGTTGGGTAAATTGGTTTAGGAGTAAGTTTGGTTTGGTCGAGTTGGTATAGGCTTGGGTTAATTGGTTTAAGAATAGGTTTTTTTTTTGTCTAGTTGGTTCGGTTCAGGGATTCAATTAGGATGAGCCGATGAGGAGTCAAAAGAGAGAAGTCACAATGGAGGTGTCTTCTGTTTTTTGTCGGTGGATGTTGCAGGTAGGAGGAGCAGGGATGGTTGAAGGCTGATAGGTTGCAAGCGAGAGGTTGCAAGCATTGGCAGAAATATTGGCAAGAGGTTTTAGGCAATAGGTTGAAAGCGACAGGATCTTACGATCGCCAGGTGTAGCAAGTTGCAGCGAGAGGTCACAGGGTGTAGGCAGTTGCAGAGATGGGTGCAGCGATGGTTAGCAAGGTGCTGCAGTAATGGTTTGCAGACGGAGGAGGCAGTGATGGAGGGTTTGGCAATGTGAGGCAGCAGCAGGAGGTTTCAAGGCTTGGGCGACGGTATTAGCAGTGATGGGAGGGCAATAGTATGGGGCTTGGAAGAAACGGTAAGACTAAAACGTAGAGGAGGAAGAAGAATAAAATGGACTGGGGTTTGGGATTTGGGATTTGGATCTGGTGATCAGACCTGCTCTGATACCATGTAGAATCGAGGAAATATGGACATGTACCTTAATGGGCACAGTCCCTCCTTTATTTATAGAAAAATAGTAGTCCTATTCTTTCAGTGAATCCTATTCCTTTCACGAGTCTAAGTAGTCCTAGGCCCTCTTTAGTATCATTTTTCTTTCTGATTTTTGTTCATAAAAATGGTTTTGGCTGCATTTACTATCATTTGTGGAGCTTGTTTCTATATAAAAAAAATTGATAAAACACAAAAACCAAAAAGAGATCAAGAGTCACTTATGTGTTTTGGCCAAAAATGATTTTCAATTATTTTTGCGCTAAATTTTAATGAACACGTGCTTAAAGTCCCAATATGGAGGGATAAAGTAGTCATTTACTTTGTAATTAGAAATCCAAACCCCTTGCCCCCTCTTCTTCGATCCAAAGTGGAGAAAGAGAGTAATAATAAAGATGGGTGAAGAGAATCTCTTCACCCATTCCTTTAAAAACCATTTTACACGTAGAGATACCAAACTATTTCTCACAAAAAACCATTTTTGTCAAGTAGTTACCAAACCATTTTTTTATAAAAAAAATGGGTTTTCATTAATGATTTTTTTTAAATAGGTAAAAATAAAAAAGAAAAATAATACCAAAGATGGCCCTAGAGTAGTCATAATTGAATTATCCAACAATTCAAAAACAAATATATATATATATATATTATTTAACCTACTTTGAAGATATAAATCAAAATAGATCTGTTTAACTTACCCTTCCTGTAACTTTTGTATTTTCCAACGGTAGAATTGCAGGATAAACACGTCCTTTTATGCTAAACCTATGGCTGCAAAAAATTAACAACACTATTATTGAAGTTCAAATTAAAGAATTAAACAGTTCAGACTAGGCTTAATAAAAGAGAACAACTGGAAAATAAAATTGCTAGAACAATGTAAAGTTTGGCATCTGCAAAAGTATTACAAATATTTTTCTAAAGCCAATACGCAACCATGCAAAGATGTCGTCCTTGTTGACATAGAAAGCATATGACTATTAGAAGGGGAGCAAAGCATGATGTTCTGATGTTCATGTAATTAAGAATATGCAAGGAGCAGTATCTAATGTTAGAAATACCAAAGGAGAGATGAGCATGGTATCAGCTGCAGGTTACACCAGGGATCAACATTGACCATAGAAATTTCAATATAAGTTATAAACAAATTGACTGCATATATAAATCATGTAGTCGAATACTGAATGTTGTCTTTCAATGAAATAGTTTTGACTGAAAAGACTAGAGGGACTAGATATCAAGTCAGAATAATAGAGGGTTGCTTTAAAATTAAAAGGTTTTAAAATAGTTGGACTACAACAAATATATGTAGAGAAACTTTAGTAAAATATGAGTACAAAGAAGAATTAGTTAACACCACCAATAACCAAAAGATATCCTAGAGCATACATTTTTTCATTACCTTGCTCCAATCATAAGAATTTTCCCAGGTAATTTGACAAATTGGGAAGTAGCTTAAGTGTCAAATGGTTGATGTGCGTTGTATTTGAAAATAAAGAGTAAATTTTAGATGATGAAAGGGCCAGCAGTAAATGAACAACAAATAAACAACACAGTTGAGATTTGAATATTGAGTTGGATATGTGATAAGACCATAAAGGATATAATTAAATACGGAAAGAATTTGAGGAAGGAGACGGTAAGTTGGTCAGGCTAGTTCAGCGTATCAAATAAATGCACCAACAGGAGAGTGGAATGATGCAAATTGGAGCTGTTGAAGCAGCAAAGGGAAGGCCATAAATGAGTTAGCAAAAGTGGCAAGAAAAGAGATTAGTGCTTATGAGATAACAATAGTAGATTAGCCTAAGGAGACTGTAAAGGCAAAAAGGATTTGTATAACTACTAGAGACCAGAAATTCAATAGATGTTGAACGGCTGGCACTCATAAAGCTATACCATCTACTTGGAAACTCTTCGAATGATAAAGAAGTATATGATCCAAAAATTCTTGGTTAGCATAGAAATAAGCTCCCACTGCAACTAAGGTTCAAAGAATTGTTTTACAAAACTAAACGTGAATTCATTGAGGAAAACTATTCAATCCCTATTGTTCTAAGGATTTGAAGGATCAATTCAGCAGGAACTATCAAAAAATGATATATGGGGAGAATATATTCTTACGTGTAAGCAGAATTAGGATAGTGGTAACAATTATAAGATCCCCTATTTCTACCAATAAATCAAGCAAGGAAAAAAACCTGAAAGATAATTCACTCCAAAAAAAAGAAAGAGAAGACCAGAAATTTATGCCACGGGCTGTCACTGTTTTCCGGGTCTCCTGATTGAATATTCAACCAAGCAGCCATTTTTTTCCATCTTCTTCTTGAGCCTAGGGATGGAAATCTTCCATCAGTAGCTGAACAATTAACAATCCACTAAAATGCAATCGAAGTGAATAAAAAGTTAAGGAAGGTTAATCTTATTAACAAGAAAAGCATACCCATATCTACCCCCTTATCAATGAAGTAACTAAATTATTGGAAATTCCAGGCTTCTGCACGAAATACCACAGCCATTTCCCTGTCAACAATTTTTTGTGCACATATATGTCACATTGCATCTATTCCTTTAATCCTGTCCATACTTCGATTTTTCTTCCTTCAAATGGCTAGTATTTCTGACATAAAGAAATTTTTTCAGTAATTAATTAAAAGAAAATCCAATGTCAAGATGTTACCAAATATCTAGAGTACCTAACTCTTTTGTTTGCTCATGGTTTGGCGTAAATCAGTTGACTCCTCGAGCAGCTCCACAAACCAGACTTCAGCTAGATAATACCAATCAGAATCCAAACTTGGAAGCAAGTGTTGTTTGAGGGATTCGTCAAGAAATAAGAATAGAAGGATGAGATGGCAATTAAAAAGAGCAGAAGGGGGGAGGGAGCCCAAAATTTGAGACTTAACAATTGGGATCAAATCTGAACTGGTAAACAAAATAATTATATTTTGGAAATGGATTCTTTTAATCAAAAACCCTTTAATGCTTGCAAAAGAAAGAGACACATTAATTTCCGAACAAATATCAATCTATCTACTAGAAAGGGCCTAACAGACCTGTGGATTTTCAGACCATTTTTCCCCTCTTTTTGTATAAAGCCTAGATTTTTCAATACTTCGGGCTTCTCATGATATCTTTTAGGCTGTAGGGAAGAGATGCAATGAGACATAGATATGTAAGGAAGTAAACACTCTTTGGTGAATGATTTTAGCTACTAATTTCAAAATTTTAGTAAACAAGAATAAAGAAAAGTAATTCCCAGTTTTCTGTGAGTGAAGAGCTCCCATAGAATGTCAATAAAAATTGCAAACGAAGAAAAAGGAAAGAATTCTATAATAATCCAATGAAGTTGGAATTGATACTTGATAGACAGCAATCAGCAATAGAAAAAAAACATGAAAAGTGCAACATCCCAAGTCTAATTACTCCATGCAAAGGCAAACCTTATCAAACAATACAAAATCCCAATTATCATTGGAAACTGACAAGTGGATTACTGGGCAATTTAATAACAATTAGAACATTGGCATGAACAAACTCATCCTTTACAACCAAAATTCAATATTTCAATGCAGGCACAAAAAATCCATCAAAAAAGAAGGATACCCAACAATCATAAGAAAATAAATCTTTCGATAAAGGCACTTTGATTGCGCGCGCACTGTTAGATGTAGATAAAAAGATAGGGATAACACACAATAAAACCAGAGAGAGAGAAAGGAAGTGTCTTACAAGTCGTGAAGGATGGCCGGAGAAGATTCAGGGACGCGCTTCAACAGCGCGCGTACTACGTCGTCGGCCAACAGGCTTCCGTATACAAAGATTTTGTGAGAGCCATGAGGACAAGACAGTGCCGAAGATCCCATTCTGCTCTGATGATTCTGCTGCACTGCAAGTTCGAAGAAGGAGCCAAGAATATCTTTGGTAGTGACGAAAGCTCAAACGCACCTTCATCCCACATATTGGGAGTTGGAACTTGGAAGAAGGGCCCACCTTTCGTCCTTTTGGTCCCATTGCCACCCATTTTTTATTTTTATTTTTTTCGGCGTAGGACTACATGTTTTTTTTTGGGTGAAAATAGGACACCTTACTCTAGTGGAGGGGTGTCAATCGGTCGGTCCGGCTCGGTTTTGGTCCAAGTTGAGTCGATTTCGATGTGGGAAAGTTGAAACCGAAACCGAAACCGAACCAATAAAGAAATTCCGGTTTTGATTTTGTTTCGGTTTCGGTGCGGTTTGGTTTCGGTTTGTCTTCGATTTCTTAAATCGATTTGTAATCGGATTGGTTTTGGTTTTTTGTTTAGTTTGGATTCGACTTTCCATACAAATGTATACAAAACTATGCAAATTTTGATTTTTTTAATGAATTTTGGAGTGTTTCGGTTTCTTACCGGTTTGGTTTCAGTTTCGGTCCGGGTTTTGAGCCAGTTTCGATTTGGTTTTGGGTTCATCCGATTTTCGGTGCGGTTCGATTCGGTCCGTGTTGTTATCGGTTCGATCCGACCGGTTTTACCGGTTCGGTTTAGGAATTGACACCCCTACTCTAATGTTATGAGAATATGAGAAAAGCTTAGGGTTCAACAAATATTTCTTGGTGAGTGGTGGCAGTGCTTAAGCGTCTACACCATATAAACACCACATTTAATTTATACTGTTGATCTTTTGATAATTATTCTAGGCTGTCGATTGCCCTCATGCCTCTATTAGGGTTTTTTACTTTTACATCTGGTTCCCTATTTTGTACGAAACCTTTTCTCTCACTCTCTCTTAATCCTCTGGTCAATGTCGAGCTGGACCGTTTTTCACCAACCGGCGAGGGAAGAGTGGTTGGAATGGAGGAGATGGAGTTGAGGAAGCCACGGATGATGCACTTTTGGGAGTTCTACCACCGGCCATACCAAATAGGGTGGAAGGTGATGGTGTTGATGTTTGTGAGGACGAGTCCCATATGGTACCTGAGGTGAACGAACTCGGAGGAGCCTTCGTACTTCTTGGAGCCACCGAACTCCAGCTCTCCGTGGTGTTGGCTATAGTGTTTGTTTGTTGATTTGGCCATAGACGCCACCCGGCGACAGGAATGGCACTATGGAGGAGGAAGAAGAAGAGAGAAGTGGTGGCAAAGGGGAGAAGCACCAACGATACCGGTGGAGCCGGGCAGAGGATAGTTGCCGGAGTAATGCGATGGTATCGGGTGGTGCTGGCGGAGAAGGGATTTGAACCAATTCTCTTCTTGGCAAGAGAAGAGAGTGAAGCACAATATGATTTGACCTAAAACCCAGCTGAGAAGATAAAACATAAATAACAAGTAATAAGTTGAAAAGAAAGAACAGTTCAGATTATATCAGATAAGATCAATGGCCAAAACTAAACGTAGTGCTTATATCAAGCAAACGCTTAAGCGCTGCTACCTTTAAGCCAATATTTTTTGGGTAGAAACTTAGATTCAAGAGTTAAAAGTTATAAAATCCCGTAAAAGCATGTTCAATATATAGAGGAGGGTAGCACGCTCTTTTTACGTCTACATCAGTCTAGATGTTACCTATACCAAATTGGTAAGGTTCTTTTTCCCTTCTTTACAAAAAAGGGTAAAGGTTGTGACATGCTAGCATTATACCCAGCATTGTGTTTGTCTCTCTCTTGCCTCATTGGAAATGTCTACATTTACCCCTCTCATCCCAGCCTTCCCATTAGGTAAGTCGTTAGCTCCAAAAAAAGCTAGCGGCGTGCCCCACTCCCTTTACCCAAAAAGGATGAAATTATAGAAACCTTTATGTAAATAGGTTCATAAAGGAAAAATCTAGTTGTTGGTTACAACGGACAGTTGAAAGTTGAAACCATGTTTTCCTTGGTTTTACCCTTGATAGTTTCAACACTTCTTTTCTAGCATGTAGTTTCTTTGTAATTGTGTCCTCCCTGTCCCTCTCTCTATCCCTTTCCCTTTCCCCTTCCGCTTCTTCTCCATCTCCAACTCGTGTGTGCGTGTGTGTGTGTGTTTATCCCCTACTCTCCCCCATCGTCAAATCCAAAACCTTTTTTTATATTGTTGTTGGCCCACAACGAAGAACCACATGCCTTTCCTTTAATGTTAGAACAATAGGTTGTTAGTCTTCAATCATTTACCCTTTTTTTTAATAAAAGATTACAAATCAAGCTCCTAAACTAGTGGAAGAGCAAATCCTCTTTCACTTGTATAGGGAGAGAAATAAAGGAATATATATTCTATTGCACTATATATGATAGTATTTAGAATTTCGCGAACTAAGCATAACTAAAGTCTACGCCTACTTTAATTATAAACGAAAGAAAGTTGATAAAAAAAAAAAAAAATGTGGTTGATCAAGTTTAAGCAACGTTGAGTTTGTGGAGGGTCCCTTTGCTTTTCTAAAGTTGGGTGTGGTTTCACTATAGGTAAGCCACAATCTATACTATGGACTGCTAAAAGTTACATCATATAGTTATAGTGTGGGAAATCTTTGCAATGCAGTGTATGATTATGTATATAATGAGCGAGTGATGCAAGTTAGAGCAATCAAAGTAAATCTCGTTAAAATTCTACCAAATCCACACTAATAGTAGCTTCTATTAAAAAAACCAATCCTTAGAAATTTGACCATTCTAGTGTGTCATAAGGATTGATGTTAAATATACCGTATGTTCTAAAATGAAATAAATATATTAGAGTACATATATAGGGTTTAAGATCATAATATACTGAATAAAGTGATAAACTCGTTAGTTACAATGTAAGTAATCACCTAGTCCACCAGATTAATTAGTTTCTTTTTATTATTTATTTCTTTAAATAATAGCGATCCACGGTTTAGTCCCACATCGCCCAGTGGATGACCCTGGACTGTGTTTATATGAAGCCCTATACCTTCCCCTGATAAGCGCGTTTTGAAGGTGTGCTGGCGGGTGAATTATTGGTATAAGAGCCGGCCAGTGCCTGGGGAAAAAATGTGCGTGTCAAACCTATGCGATCCACGGTTTAGTCCCACATCGCCCAGTGGATGACCCTGGACTGTGCTTATATGAAGCCCTATACCTTCCCCTGATAAGCACGTTTTGAAGGTGTGCCAGCGGGTGAATTATTGATATCAGAGCCGGCCGGTGCCTGAGGAAAAAATGTGCGTGTCAATCCTGTGCAACGTGCTCTTCCTAAAAGAACACACGCAGCTAGAGGACGTGCTCGCAGTCAATTCCCTCCAGCATGGACATCCACTGCTGCCCTGATGGATCTTAGTGACTATAGGATGAATCTGCAGATGCCCTACCTCAAGCACCTCCTCCATTTACCCCTTACCCTATGACAGTCTCTTATCCTGCACCACCGCCTCCTGAACCATATAGGCCACCGCCATTTCCTCCAACCTCTGCCACTTCTACACCTGTGTCTACCCCTCCTAAAACCATCCATACCATCTTGTCCCCTCCAGAACCAGAAAATCCTCTTTCTAACTTTCTCACAAACCTTACCATCCCCGATCCTTCCCCCCTTCCTTCTTTCATGAATGAAGGATCTCAACCTGCTGCATCTCATATTTCTGAAATGGATGATGATCCTGAAATACAAAATCCTGAAACACCCAGACAACCCCCTGTCCCTCCTACACCTTTTACCCCATATCAAAACCAGGACCCAAAGCAGTTTTTTACCCTGGATGATATTCCTGTTTCCAAATGGGCGTCTCGAATTGCTGATTTTCATGCCTGGATTAATGCTGAATTACTTCATGAAGGAGCTTCATCCGTCACTATCTTGTCTAAATTTGTGGCAAGACTCCAAAGCAAACTCAGAGAATGGTATTTAGCTCTTGGTCCTTACAAACAACTGCAAATTGTACAGCTGACTGAAAGCCGAAAGCCAGTTTTTTACCACTCTCTATCAGGAGTTTCTTGGCCCTGTTTCAAATGATCTTTCAAAGGCCCGAGATGAATTTCTTCAGATGAAGTGTTGTTCTCTTCTTCGGCCAGATCTTGACGGACATTTCTCCCGAATGGCCGACCGATTTCATAAAATTGGTGGTATTTATGATGAAAACTTAAAGCAAGTATTTTAAACTCTTTGCCAAAGCCTCTTGGCGCAGATACACATCAGTTTTTGAAGAACTAGAATATTCCGTTAGCCTCATGTACTATTGGTTCTTTATACAGCTATGCTCTCACTGCCTTTGATAAGCTTTGCAACATCAAGAAAGTCTGGAAAGATTTGTAAGATCGTTCTGATAAAGTCTCCTCTGCTTGTGATACTTCTTATCTCAAAATCAAATGCAAATGTGACAAATCTTGTGACTGTGCTACCAAAAAAGCTTCTCATCACCAAAGGTTTCCCCCTTTCTCTCAGAAATGGAAGCCCCGACTCAAAAAGAAGTTCTCCTTTTATTCTCCAAAGAAAAAATGGCGAATTCTCAGGAAAAAGCAACAAAGAGGAAAAACCAAGTTCACTGCTTGTTATGTTTGTGGAAAAAATGGACATTTTGCCAAAACTTGTCCTATGTCTCGCAAAAAAGATAAGGTTATGCATATGTTATCCTCCCTTCGTCATGCCGATCTTGAGGATGCTAACATTGAATCTTTATATTCTCTGGATGAGACCCCTACAGATCTTTCCTTATTTGCAATAGATTTCCCTGACACAGACTTAGACCCAGAGTCTTCCCTCTCTGAGTCCGAGGAATCTGACCCCCTCTACCAGGTAATACCTTTTCTTCCCCCTTCCCAACAAAGTGTCTCATCCCCTCTTCTTAAAAGCCGACCAGTCTCTCTTCCTCATGTTTCGGTCCAGATACTCCCTGAACCTTATGCTAAGCCAATAACCCTTATTGCCTTCTTAGATACAGGAGCTGATACAACAATCCTGAACCCAAAGGTTCTTCTTAAACTGTTTTGGAAAACTTAAGATCCACCTCTCCCTTTCCTTGCAGCCAATGGTGAAATCTTCCATATCACCCTCATGTCCCGCCAACCCATAAAAATCCAACTTCTCCCCACCTTGTCTGTTACTCATACAGTCTTAGGAACCCATTTCCCAGGAAAAGATTTTTCATCTTGCACATTGTTAAGAAATATTTTCACCAAGTCTCTTGAAGTCCTTCCCAACTTTATTATACAACTCCCAAAAAAATGGATTGACCTCTATCAATACAATGCTGAATCCTTAGGCAATATGCTACACGCTGTAATCGGGAGAAGTTGCATTATAATATGACAAGTGTGGTTCTTCATTCCAATAATCTTACATTCTTACACACACTATAAAATATTATTGCAAAGTCCAGCATGCTAGAGATACAAACAGTTTATTCTTGTCTTTAATGACCTTTGGTTGAAGATCTAATCATATTTTCATATCTCTCAAATCTAAACGTGCATTCATATTATCCTCTGACTTTTATTTCTCATCCAACAATGTGTTAATTGTATTATCACAGAAGTTCTTCTCAATATGCATCACATCTAAATTGTGATGGACTAGATTATCTTTCTAGTATGGAAAGTTAAAGAATGTATTCTTCTTCTTCCAATTGTATGGAAGCTCTGACTGTTTTAAACTTATTTACCTCTTCCTCCCACTTTGTTTATTATTTTATTTATCAAATGAGAGAAATTCAACATAATGTAACTGCTCCAATATGTTGTTCTTTGATAGTTGCATTGGCTGAAGTCTACGTTTTGTTGTAACCCGACAGTCAATGAGACGGGGGTGAATCAGAGAGTCCAATTTCGAGCCCCAAAACCTATCTAATATCTGACACGATAAACTCTGATACACCTATCCTTGTACATATCTCTGTTTGCACACAGTCGTATGCACATTCAGCCTCTCATAAGTACTTCCAAGTGTGCATACCTATTCGGCATTCCACGCACTTCAATATATATATATATAACGCAAACAAGAAGCACACCCACAACATAGAGTTTTTATGAGGTTCGACAGTTTACCTACATCCCTGGAGTAGTACCCGTAAAGGCTTTATACCTACTCAATATACTATTTTGACTGCACCCATAGTCGGGAGCACACACACCCAATTTTCTTAAGCTGAAGTTAAGATGGCACTAGCAGTGCTAATACAATGTGTAGCACCTACTACATGGGAGCACCCACTCTCAGTGCTTAGCACCAGCTAAGCACTCAATAAAGAATATAGTAAATTTGGGCTTATATCAATGCCCTATAGTCAAGCCCTGCCTAGCATATATATCCACAACTAGCTAGCATGCTTACAATTCATCCACAACTGACCTAGCATGCATACATTCATTTACAACTAACCATAGCATACATACATATCATTATACATGTATATAATGTAAATCCAAGGTTAGGAAATCTCACAATCGGTTGCTTGGAATGTTTGGGAACTTGCACTGACAAGCTTAGTGTTCACACCTTCTCTCCCCTTTGGCTTCTTGCTCTTCAAAGTAACCACAAGCAAACCCTTATTTGATTTATTCTCTTCTTCCTTGGCTTTAAGTCAATACATCATCAACACACATTGACCACCTCCTCAAACCCTCATTAATGGAGTAAACAAAACTCCCATTAAGCAACAAAACCCATGCATGGTTCTACTAACAAAGGGGGAAGCTCCTCTCTTCATTATTCTTCTTCCCTTGGCTTAGAAGTAAGATACCATCAATACCACCCAACTACCCTTCTAAACCACCATTAATGGAGTGTAAAACAACTCACATGAAGCCTTCAAGCTTTTCAATGGTCAACAATTGAGAGAAGAGTTTTACACACCAAAACCATAGCCTTATAATCTCTAAAACCCTTATTTCTTTCTTCCAATGTGTAGAGCTCGAAAAAAAAAATCTATAATTTGGTTCACCAAAATCCGAGTTAAGATGAGGGAGATATGACCATTTGAAGTTGGAGCAATAAGATAGCCTGAAATGGAATCTTCGGAGGAGTGGCATAGGCTACACCGTTGGTGCGTGCAACAAGGGCACAGATATGACCGTAGATCTCATAGATAAGAATTATTTAATCTAATCCGTCAGATTTAAAAAACGGACAAGAAAGCACAACCACAAGATTAGAATCTCAATGACGTCATGCTGACCGCTACGTCAGCAGTCAGGCGCATTGTCAATGTGCCATTGGCTGCATCAGCATAAAGAACAGTTGGCTATTGACTGGCTTTATTAAAGCTAAAATGGATTTCAACCGTTGGATTGAAACTGATCTGATTTGGTTGCTTCAGATCAAAGCCATATGGAATCTTTATATAGATTCCTATGTACGCACGAAGCACAGAAGCTACACTCAATCCTATGTGGTGCCAACCTATAACATCCTATGCACTCCACCAATCAAATCCCATATGCAAGCATCTATCCGGTCCATGTCAGCGCAAAATCTCACCAGCCTTTGGATGGGCCTCAAGCCTACGTGGTCGAATCTGGACCATCTATTTTACTTCCCTCCAAGTCTGTTTATTATAACTGAGCCCTTGCCTTCATATTCCTATGCTAAAAACCCCTTAATAGTTCAGACCTTTAAGATATTGAAATTGCACAAAAGCCCTTAAAATTTCAAAAATAAATTCCAAAAAATCCTCCCTACACCGAGAGCAACAGTTGATTTTTTTGTTTGGATTTTCGAACCAGCTTCACGGAAACAGATATAACTTTTTTATACGACATTCGATCAAGATGAAACAAAGTGTGTTAGAACCGTGACTGGATACTCTACGAATTTTCAGAAGACCCGATCATCTGACTCAGCCATGTAAAAAGATCATAATGCTCCTAAAATTTTCTAATTATGCATCTTCCTCATATGGAATCCAAACGTGATGAAATCAGAACCGTTGGAAAGATTGGATTTTTTTTGTATCGTTACATGGAGAACACTTCTTTTAAAAAATTCATTTTCAATATCGAAATTGCCCTCGACTACCACAAATGCCGTTACTTTTTCATACGGTATCGAAATGCGATGAAATCAGATGCACTTGAGTAGATAAATTACAATATACCTTTTTTATGAAGAAACAGTATTTCAAAAATATCATTCTCACTATCGAAAATGCCCCCGAGGGTAAATAAACCAATTTTACCAGTTTTGACTTAGAAACCTGCACCACCTACCATGGATGAATCAAACCACTCCATGCACACAATGTGGCTATGTTATCTCATCAGTGATATTGGACGTTGCCATGTCATCATTTTCAACCACGTCACTCAAACTGGCCATGTCATCATCGCCACGTGGCTGGGTTGCCAACAAGGACAATCATAAAACAACACATTCCTCATGGCATCAAAACTTCTTTTATCACGTTGAAATCTATGATCTTGTGGAAGGAAGCGATGATGGTCCAAATAACAATGTTTCTTTTTTTATCATATTTTAGCCAACAAGAAGAAGTCTCGTTGTTGCACGTGGACAAGCATAAACACCTTTAGTACTCCAACCTGAGAAGACTACTTATGCTGAAAAAGACGTTAATAGTCCATAATAAGCATGCTTTTAGATAAAATTTTACCTTCTTAAATGCATCATAGGTCTCGACCCCATTGTACTATAAATATTTCAACTATTCTATAAATGGTTGTAAATATATATATATATATATATATTCTCAGGCTATTGTGGTCGAGGAATAAGCAAAGTAAGAATGAAGAAGTCTGACTTCATGCACATACATGGTGGCAAATTATAAAGATCACAATGACTAGTCATACACTATGAGTTAATCTCATATGCTTGTATAGGTTGAATCCGTCACTTGCTAACCCAAGTCTGACATTACAAAGCTCCTCACTAAAAGGCGGATGCAATCTATCAAGTTCTTTCCATACTTGACTGTCAGCTAGGTATCGTAACATTTGGTCTTTTGTACACTCTTCATGATGTCAGCTCATATCAAATGAGGTTTTGAATGAAATGTATAACATCTGCAACCTTGGGATTAAAGAAAAATGACATAATGTCTTTGTCCAAAATTTCTTACCTTAGGTGAATATCTTGATGCATCACATTTATAATAAGATGTGGCTTTCTTTGCTCCATTTCAATACAACATTATTAATCATTTGGGCAGGCATCAATCTTGTTGTAGTTGAGCCTCAAATTCTTAATAAATTTATTTGTTTCATATATTATTCTTTAGCAATGTATTTGGCCTGGAAGTGCCTCTAGCAACAAGTCTAATAATATTGACAACGCTTTGTCTATTATATTGCAGAGGCACTTTATATGGTAAAGACAAAGAATGAAGGATAATCTGGTAAACTTCACGTTTACTGGGTATAACTTCTCCTTTGAATATTCAATCAATTATTCAAATTTATTTGTCTCTATACTCGCCAATTCTGTATGATCACCTATATTACCATCATTAATATCTTCATTTATATTTCTTCCCATGAAAAATATATTTTGTATAATTTCATAGAATTCCATCACAAACCAAATGTTCAAACGCTAAATATCTAGTTATCCACAGTTAGTTTAAGCATTTTACACATGAGCATATTCAAATAATTTGTTTACCTCTAGTCTGTATTATGGAGATAAGTTGATTAATGGATCCCTTGAACTTCCAATCCATGACCTAATCATATTTTCCACACGTAATCACTAAAAAGCAAAAGCATAAATGTTAAAACGTTATCCAAGGTATATGCTAAGAGTACTAGCATTAACCACTCAATTATAGGCATAAAAGTGTGTAAGCGTGTAGCACTTTTATAAATGAAGATGTAGTATAACAAATGGCATAATAGAACAATTGACAAATGCAAAGTGGCCAAAGCCATAAAGATAGCCTTATTGGTAGACTGATTGTTAGGCAGTACATTATTCTCTTACACATATAAACACCTTAATACCTGAACCAAATGTCTAATACTAGTAACATATATAATTTACAAATAGACTCACTGTCTAATCCAAAATCAGTAACTGTTATTTTCCTCATGTGATGGGTTGTTTAACTGAAATCCATGTTATTGTGTTTCAACATGAGTAACCTTTTAAGATAGACACATGCAACCAAACTTCTACCATTAAAAATGCACCAACTGGTATATGTTTGCTAAACTAAATCAATTTAAAAATCCTTGTTTGGAGGTGTAACTTCATACAATAAAATGCTTATTTATTAGCCCCCCTCTATCAAGCTCAATTGTGATGCCTAATAGTTGGTTGAAAAGAAGATGGGCGATATTATGGTGATTATAAGAGACTCTAATGGCTCATTTGTCTTGGCAAAGTTAGAAATTGCTAGTTTGAAAATATTCTAGTTGGGGAGGCCATTGCTGTATAGAATGATTTGTTAGAGGCCATTGCCCTTTGTGCGGATCATCTCCAAGTCGAATCGGATGGTGCTGATATTATTTCCTATATTAACGATACCAACGAGTGGCTCCCTTATTTGTGCAACTAGTCCGTTTTAATATAAGACACTTATTTGCATATTATCTTACTCCCTAGCGAAGAAGGCCTTGTTTGCACCAGGTATGAAAGTTTGATCAAATTCCATTATTTGATTGAAAGAACCCAATGCCTCCTCAACCATGTGTTCTCCACGACTTTTTCAATAGATTTTCTGTTATTAAAAAAAAAAAAAATTTGTAGGTGAAGATTAATCTCACTTACCATATTTTCTTCGGATCTGATAATAAGATCGGAATCGACTGATCCCTGGCTCATCTAATCTTTGTATAGAAAATCCTAAATGCCAAGATTATATCGATTTATAATTCAGATCCATGCCAATTCCAAACCGGGTTAGATTGGAATTGGTTGAGATCCATAATTACCTGCTAATTACCTATCCAACCTTCCAGTAACCACTCTATTTGGAACAAAACGAATTTCACTATGCGTTTTCAAATATTTTTCCCATATATAAATCTGGACAAGCCTGGCATGTCCCACACAAATTGCTGTACAATTTCGTTGATGCCCCTAGGGACACCAATTGGTTGGTCTTGATTGGTTTTGGTTGGGCATATATAATAAGTCTTACCAATATATAATGCCATAAACTATTTTATCACATCGCTTAGTTAATCAGACCTCATAGGTTTGACATGAATACGTTTATATTTGATCAGTCGATTATCAATCTGTAATTGAAGTCAAGTTAATCACACAATTGTTGATTTTCAAATGAACTGATTGGCTATAAACAATTGGCCTCGGTCGGGTACCATTCGGGCTAACCAAGCACTACAAACACCAGAATACTAATCGGTCCAAGTGCAGGTTTAACCGGTCGGCCCAGCTTTGAGACCCATGATTGTCCCATTTAGTGGCGATTGGGTCCGGTCGGGTTGGTCTGTTTACAGAGACGTGTTCGTCCCGAACGTTTGGTTTGGTTCTGAATATTTAGGGTTTCGAATCTCCAACCCCTTACCGTTCGGTTACAGAGCCGCCCGTCTGAGGTAAGTCTCTTCTTTCCGTGGGAACCTTTTTCATTACCGTTGCCTCCATCTAATGCGGCTATAATGGTAGCCTAAAACCCTAACTAGAGCTCTCATACCTACACATCATCTCTCCAGTATTTGATTTTCCATTAACAGGGTTTCAAGTAAAGCTGAAATCGTAGAGAAACCCAGAGTAGCATCAGAAGCTTTTCTCTGTGAGCCTTCAGATTGGAAGGTCTAATAGAGCAGGGATTGGAGTGAAAGAGACACTAGAATGGAAGAATCTCCAACACTTGGTAAGCGGAAATCCCCTGAAAATTCAGAGGTCGAACCCAAACAACCCTCTGAAGAAAACTCAGTACCAGATTCAGTATCGAAGCGAAGGAATTTGGCTCGTACGTGTGTTCATGAGGTTGCAGTTCCCACTGGCTACACTTCTACCAAAGATGAAGTTGTGTATGGTACTCTTTCGAATCCTATTTACAGTGGTGAAATGGCTAAAACTTATAGCTTCAATCTTGACCCATTTCAGCAAGTATCAGTAGCTTGTCTTGAGAGAAACGAGTCTGTTTTGGTCTCAGCACACACTTCTGCTGGAAAAACTGCTGTTGCTGAGTACGCCATTGCAATGACTTTCAGAGATAAGCAAAGGGTTATATATACTTCACCTTTGAAAGCTTTGAGCAATCAGAAGTATAGAGAGCTGAGCCAGGAGTTCACGGATGTTGGGCTTATGACGGGTGATGTCACGATATCACCTAATGCGAATTGTTTGGTTATGACGACAGAGATTCTTAGAGGAATGCTATACAGGGGTTCCGAGGTGTTGAAGGAAGTTGCATGGGTTATCTTTGATGAAATCCATTACATGAAGGACAGGGAAAGAGGAGTTGTTTGGGAAGAAAGCATAATATTTTTGCCCCCTGCAATTAAAATGGTTTTTCTTTCAGCAACAATGTCAAATGCTACTGAATTTGCTGAATGGATTTGTAATTTGCACAAACAGCCTTGTCACGTTGTGTACACGGATTTTCGACCTACTCCGCTGCAGCATTATGTGTTCCCAATGGGTGGCTCAGGGTTATACCTTGTTGTGGATGAGAATGAGATGTTCAAGGAGGATAATTTTATGAAGCTACAGGATAGTTTCACAAAACAGAAGAATCAGGGTGATGGTAATAGGGGTGGAGCCAAAGCAAGTGGAAGGATTGCGAAGGGTGGGAATCCTTCCGGTGGTTCTGACATATACAAGATTGTGAAGGTATGTGCTATATTCTTATTATTGGTTTTCTTGTTGCTGGTACTTTTTGTTATTTGCTTCAAATTTTCTATCACATATGGCTGCAAAGTATTGATTTCCTTGACCATAGCTAGGGTTATACTGTCTTATTCATGTCTTCTGTGGGACACTTGTAGTCCGGGAAAGATGAATGCTATTCATATTTTTCCATCGTCTTGCGCTTAGATCAGCACTGTAGGCATGCACAAGGGTCTGAACAGAAACATGCCTTACTGGCATTATTCAATAATTCTAGTTACCCCATCTTGTTTTCGAAACAAGTTCAGTCACCATCATCAGGAGAAAAAAATGATAATTGATAGAAAATGACTCCATTAAGGATTTAAGGAGAATCTAGAGATTTGAAGGATTGGAGGCTTTGATTCATGAAGGGGAAGGATGGGGTTACAAAACCCCATTTATACTCCAAATGATCTCCAACTTAAACCATTCAATCTTTTTACAATTTTTACCCAACATAAGAATTAACAAATGTAGAGATTATGCATTCTCTTAGGTTACCTCTCTCTGCTGGGAGTGAAAGCTGTTGAGAAATCAAGAGTTATCACTTAAGTTTCTGTAGTGATTTTTTCGGAGTATTGTACCCCTTGAAAAAGTGTATTTCTTTGTAGATTCAGAATAAATTGAATATTCAGTCATTGTTCTATGTTTTTCTTGGGCTGGACAATGATTTCATACTTCTCGGGGTTATTTTCCAGTCTCTGTTAGTTATTTCTGTAAATTTCACTCACATATCTTTAGCTGTCTATTCGACTATTCTTTTTTTTTTCTTCTAACCTTTAGCTAGTCATGGTAATTATTAAATTCCTATGGGAGTTTGAAGTTTGATTTGTGTCTTAGTTTTAATGTCTGTGAACTTGTTTTTTCTGACAAGAACTTATCTAATTGTCATTTGAATCCTTTCACCTGGTCTGTGCTTAAGTTGGAGCATTTCTTATATTTCAGATGATTATGGAACGGAAACTTCAACCAGTTATCATATTTAGCTTCAGTAGAAGAGAATGTGAGCAACATGCAATGTCAATGTCCAAGCTTGATTTTAATTCCAAAGAGGAGAAGGATGTTGTGGAGCAGGTTTTTAGAAATGGAATACTTTGCTTGAATGAGGAGGACAGAAACTTACCTGCTATTGAATTAATGTTGCCACTTCTCCAACGAGGTATTGCAGTCCATCATTCGGGGCTTCTTCCAATTATCAAGGAATTAGTGGAGCTTCTTTTCCAAGAGGGTCTTGTTAAGGCCCTTTTTGCTACAGAGACGGTAAGATTATCAACAAACACTACTTAGCAGCTATTTCACGTTTGTCTTCGTTCCGTTTGCAATTTAGTCTTTGTTATCCATTAATTTTTGTGGATGATAATCTCTGTGATTATGATATTTTAAATGTTAAGCTAAATTGATAATTTTTTGCATGGGTTTCTCTTGTTACAGTTTGCAATGGGTTTAAACATGCCTGCAAAAACCGTTGTATTCACAGCTGTAAAAAAATGGGATGGTGATAGTCATCGCTACATTGGATCTGGTGAGTATATCCAGGTAAGTGAAGATTTTGAACTGCAGCATTGGTAGTAAGTATACGCATACATCAGATTTTCCTTTCACATTTTGCATTGTGAGCTGTTGTTCAATTGTTGATAGATGAGTGGAAGGGCTGGGCGTCGTGGCAAGGATGAGCGTGGTATTTGTATCATAATGATTGATGAGCAGGTATGTTGTGGCATGTCAATCTACGTGCATATTATTCTGTAGAAATGTTTTCCTCCCCATCTGGTCACTTCTTATTGTTCAAGTTTGAAACTGAAACTTTTGGAGACAGTTTTTGGACATACCTAAGTGACGTAATAGTGAGGTCCTTTCTGTGATCTATTGAGAAACGCAATTCCTGTTTCTTTCGCTAACAGCTTTGGGAAGCTGCTACTTATTTCCAAATTATGCACATTAAGGGTCAACTGCTCTTAAATGGGGATGCTAAGGTTCACCTTCCCTTGCCTTATTACTCATTTTTATCAAACGTTGCTAAGGCTCACTTTTCCTTGCTTTCATTACACATTTTTATAAAACGTCAATTCATGCTTGCTTCTCCAATGACTTTTTGGAATAGGACTATAGGAGTCACAACTTTTCATTTTTACTTTCCAATGCAGTTCTAATTTCTAAAACCTTTGAGAAAGTGGGATGTATTTTTTACTGTTCATTCTAATGAACTAGCTTTGTTTTTATTCAGATGGAGATGAATACCCTCAAGGACATGGTTTTGGGTAAACCAGCTCCTTTAGTCAGTACTTTTAGACTGAGCTACTATTCAATTTTGAACTTAATGAGCCGTGCTGAGGGACAATTCACTGCTGAGCATGTCATCAGGAATTCATTTCATCAATTTCAGTATGAGAAGGTTATTCAATATGTTCTTCATTCACATTAGCAAATTTTTTAGATGTATTTCATGAGATTAAGCCACATTTTATTTTTTTTCATTGTTTAGACTTTACCTGATATTGGGAAAAGGGTTTCGAAGCTGGAAGAGGAAGCTGCTACGCTTGATGCATCAGGAGAGGTGGTATTTTACCCTTTTATTGTTGCATTCGTTCATGATGTTCAGAAGTTGCCAATTAAAATTAATTTTGTGTCATTTACAGGCTGAAGTTGCTGAATATCACAAGCTAAGACTTGAAGTAGGCCAACTTGAGAAGAAAATGATGTCTGAAATAACCAGGCCTGAAAAAGTTCTGTATTTTCTTCTTCCTGGTAGGCTGGTATGTGCGAAACCTGATCATTTTAGTGGAATGAGGCATTGGTTCCTATATTACATCATTTAGTAGTTATTTTCTGCCTTCTTGTTTGATCCATGCCTTTTAATTTCTCTTCCTTCTTTTTCTTGTGGTAAATTTGATTTCTGTTCTATGTCGCAAGCCTCAACATTTCTATTAACTTGAGTTTTAACTCAAAAGTTTGAGATTGCATTAATCCAAGTAGGGTTATTATTATTATTATTATTATTATTATTATTATTATTTTTTGCTTAACATTTTTTGAATTAAGTTGACTTGTATCTTGATGATAACCTCATTTATTTCCCCCTCCTGCTGTGTCTAGGAGCTATTGGTTGTACTTATTTGTAATTTATGCCCCCTCCCTCCGGGTTTTTTCAACTTTATTTTACATGGAATAGGGGGCCTAGCTTTTAAGGTGCTGTTCCATGCTCAGATGAAGGTTTGGCTGCTATAGTGTCAATATTTAACGTGGTCAGAAATGGTTCAAATGTTGCAGGTAAAAGTACGTGATGGTACAACCGATTGGGGTTGGGGGGTAGTAGTCAATGTGGTGAAAAAGCCCCCAGCAGCATTAGGAACTTTGCCTTCACGTGGTAGTACTTATATAGTGGACACTTTGCTTCATTGCTCTCCTGGTTCAAGTGAGAATGGTTCTCACCCCAAACCATGCCCACCTCATCCTGGAGAGAAGGGTGAAATGCATGTGGTGAGTTGAAGCTCATGCAAAGCAACAATTTTATCAAGGGTCAGTTCATTGTTCTTATTGGTTAGGTGGTTCAAACTAAGAACTTGGTTTAAGCAGCTGTGTCACGTGGTAAATTTCATCTTCTGCAGGTTCCTGTTCAGTTGCCCCTAATTTCTGCTCTGAGCAAGATAAGATTATCAATCCCGTCTGACCTTCGACCAGTGGAAGCAAGGCAAAGCATACTGCTGGCAGTACAGGAGTTGGGAACACGCTTTCCTCAAGGGCTTCCAAAGCTTAATCCGGTGAAGGTATTTATCATTTATTTTCAGATATAACATATGGCGTTTGTCAATTGATGCTTCTGGGGAATCCATGCATGAATATATGATGCAACCTAGTGTTTAAAATCCTGATTAGGTCATGTAGGGCAGCCCTCCCATAGTAAGAAAGTCCAAACAACAGAAAGCATGGGCAGTTCTGTAATTTCAGACCAGTGTGGACACTTTTGGAATGGTAAATCAGACTTTGGGTTAAGAGGTAACTAACTCTGAATGGAAGGACTTGTCTGGAAAGCTTGAAGTGGAAGGAGCTAATTGTAATATTAAGTATATGAACATAAGTTTACTAGAAGATGCATGATGGGTGTAATTCCTGATAAAAAGCTTCAGATTTGTAGAAACATACATTTCAGCCGTCTTTCCTTTAATAAAACACCCACACCAATTGATTAAAGCTTGTGAGACTTTAAACTTAAAGTTCCCAACCCCCAAACACCTGAAATTTGAGCAACTAGCAGATCCAAAATTTGAATGTTCTAATAAAGTAAATGTTTGAAGTAAGGCTGGGCGAACAGAAATTAACAGCAAAGAAAGGAAATTATAGAACCTGCCAACAATTAGCAGGAGTTCCAGTTCACCATGAACTGACTTTGAAGGTTGCGCATCACACCCAAGAGAACCCTTTTCTCTATTGAAGAGGCCAAAACCATAGCCATTCCATTCAAATCAATTGTGGAGAGATAATATCTGTTGAATTGAACCAGTGACAGAATAAAGAAACTTAGCTAAAATAAAAACCTAAAAAATTTAAAAGCTTCTAAAAATAGATGGCAGAAATTAGAACTGCCTATCATATCTTCCTACTAGCATCCAAAGAATTAAGTAATGATGTGTATTGGACCTTATATGTATTGAAAACTGGGTCGCTGATATGACATGCCTTGTTTGATATGCAGTTCTTTTATTGAAGCATTTATTGACCAAAGTTCACCTTTCCACTGACTGACTCATTGAACTGCCCTTTCTGACCCCTATTGTTCGTCTCTTTCACTAGTTGGGAAAGGAAGTGCAGGAGAAAATTAATATGTATCAGGTCGTAAAGACCCCCTAATAGGTGATATGACTCGAGATGGGCCGATATGACCTGCTACATGGTCGAGATGGAAATATGAGCCCTAGCAGCCAGCTATAGTGTTTCCATGGATTGGCACGAACCCATTTGAAAGTCTAGACTGAGAAGAGCCAGATCCAAATCTGGTTTTGGTCCAGTAGGATAATTAGGGTATTAAGTTTCCTTCTTTGAGTCAACTTCTGTTTTATAGCCTATATACGCAAGCAGTTGATTGATATTGAGAATGGAATATGAGTTGAAGTTGAGTATTCTCACAGTTTTGTGTGCGGTGATTGCAAGCCATGTGGCCTTCTTCCTTCTTCACTGCGATTTGATCTGTTCCCAACATGGTTGTCATGGCGCGTAGGCTACCCAAGGCATTGGAGGGGGCCAGGGGGTGACCAAGGTAACCAAGGTGCCTGGATGCCTAGATGCCTCAACAACTATGCTTCCCCATCTCAGGTGCACTCTTTCCTTCTATTATTTCTGCTATTCTTCTCCTCCTTTCATCTTTCTTCCTAAGCAGTGCCTGCAGCTTACTTGATCTGATCAATCTTCTTCTGTAATCCTTTCAATCTCCAAGTTACTGTGCTAGTATCTACCCTAGTGGTGATTCATTTTGTGAAATCTGGAGTCCAGTACTTGCATGTGCTGTGAGACAACTTGAATCTCAGACCTGGTCCTTTGCTCACCGCCAGGTTCTGTTTCAGCTTTTAGATATTCCTTATTCGATTGCTGTTTGGGGCAACTGTTTGTTGGCTTCAAGAGGGATTTGGGTTGGCAACCGTACACTAAAATCTCATCTTGAACCGTGGTCGCATGAGGTGTTTCTCTCTTTGTGAACAACATCAGGTTACTCTGCCTTCCCTCTTTTCCCATCATGAGGAAGAAGTTCTTCTATTTGTTATTAACAATATAATTTCTGGTTATTTACATATAAGCCACTCAGTTTTAAACCTTGTTTCTATTTCATCCTCACTCCCTTCTAATATCAGAATAGATTGGCCCTTCTCTCGTTGAGTTAAAGTATTATTCTGCCATTGAGCCTATTTGTCCTTTCTTAAAGGATAGTGAACTTTGCAATATTTACAGTTCTGCCACTAAGTCTTTGTTTGAGTTATCTAGTATTCATGTACATAGTTGTCAAGGTGTCTAGGTGACCAAGACGTTCCTAGGTGATGCAGGTCAAGCTTGCACAATGAAGGTGCTGCTGGCCCCATCGAACCAAGTCCAATGTTGGACCAGCCAGCCCCCACCTTGGTCCCATTGAGCCAGCCCCTAAATCAGAAAACACTGTTCATGAGTAGTTCACGTGAACAGTAACCCCCGCGGTATTGTCTTCATGTGGAACCTCTAGAAGCCTAGCCAGCTAAGCAATTGATTGAAGATATCAGCAGCCTTTCTAGAAGTTCCTCAAGCTTTCCATCGATTGCAGTAGCATGAAGATTTGTTTCCTTTTTTATTTAATTAGTACTTTGTTTCCTATTTGGTTAGCGTAATGGTCAAGTAAGTTAACCCTTTTATATGGAAGGCAAATTATTTAGAAGTTTATTTCTTAAGTCAGTTTAGGGAGTTAGAGTCGGTCCATTAGTTTCGTTTTTTGTTATTTCTCTGTGTCCAAGCAATGTAAGGCTATTTAAAGCCCATCGATCATAATGAAAAGTAGATTTGAGTTTAACAAAAAAGGACGGCTTATGCTATTGTGCTATGGGATGCAGTTAGGTGAGAGGCCCTAGATGAGATGCCCAAAACCTATACTTCTTCCCCCTTCTCAACCCCTCCATCGATGCTGTTTTCCCTTTCTTATTTTCTGTTTTACATTAGTTATTAAATGTAACTTGAAGCATGAAATCAGCTTTGAAGACCTGACCAGTGGAAGACTAGATCGACCAGCCATTGTCAAGGTTTTGGAAACTTGGATCAGAGTCCAGATCTCCCAAACCAGCCAGCAGTTCAAGCTCATCTTTTGAAGGATAGCAAAAGAGTTTACAAGGGATCTTCATTCCAATTTTAGGATCATCCGATTCCAAGAACCCTAGATCCAAGGATTAAAGTATCGGTATCGGTCGCCGTATCGGTCGGTCAAAATTAAGATACGTATCGGAGGGTATCATATCGTATCGGAGATACACTAAGATATGCTAAAGATACGCACATAAATGGATAGAGAATGTATTTTTATACACTTTTGCATAAAAAAAAGTTAAAAAAAAGCTATATATAACATGTAGAATGCATAAATAATTAAGTAGAGGGTATCGTATTGATAGACAAATATATTGAGTTAAAAATGTTCAAAATGATGAGGTTTGAGTTTCTTACAGTTTTTTCTTTCCTCATTGCCATTGCCACTGTGATGAGTGCCGTGAAGAGTGTCGTGGTGGTTCAAATCCTTGGCTAGGACCTTCTTCTTCAATAGGAGCAACTACGATGATATTCTGCACTTGTCGAATACAGACACAATATTTACCCCAGTCGAAATATTTATGGTAGTGGGTCTCCCATTCATTGTAGAAAAATTAAATTTTTTTTATAGAAGTTGTAGATTTAATGTTTTTAAAGAATATATAAAAAATCAACAAAGTGTGGACCAATATATTTGAGTAGATCTAAGAAATAGAAAAAAAAAATTGAAACTCTCACTTTTTTGGGGAAAAAATGTGGGTTTCATTTGAAATCATGTATTTAGTAATTATAAGTTATGACATTATTTTTAAGAGTTGAATGAACTAAATTTTCTAAAAAAAAAAATTGGGGATTTTTCTTTTTTTTTTAATTAATTTCGGAATAAAAAATTTTAAAAAATATATTTTTTTTGAGAAAAATCAAAAATTTCCATGGAAGTTGTAGAGCACTTGTTTTTACATAACATATAAAAAATCTAAACATTTTTAACCATTGAGCATGAGTAGATCTAAGAAATTTGAAAAAAATTGAAACCCTCATTTTCTCTTGAAAAAAGTTTGTAAATCCTTATAAATCCAATGATTTCATATAATAATGATGCATAAAATGTGATTCTAAGTATGATGAACCTTAGATTTATAAAAAAAACTTGAAAATATAAGGTTAAAGTTGAAAAAAGTGAGTAAAGATTCAAGAACTTACTATTCAAATGTTTCAACTTTCAAGTTCAAGCCTTCAAGGTTCTTCTTGGACTATGTTTCTCTCCTTCTTTGAACCATTCACTTCCACAATATTTCTTTCAATCTACCATTTGAGTCTCCAAAAAGGTGTGTGAATCAAAGGGGAAGAAAGAAGCAAAATATAGAAAACTGTTGGTGAGAGTGTGAAGTGTTTGTTTCAAACAACAAAAAATTCACACTTAAGTAGCCGTATCGTACCGTATAACAACAAAAAATTCACACTTAAGTAGCTGTATCGTACCGATAC
>NW_024868544.1:169881-252510 GCF_013358625.1 Macadamia integrifolia | reverse complement strand
TTATTATTATTTCATCTTCCATTTTGAATGTGAGATTTTTTTAAAATAATTATGAAGAGATTTAAATATGGAGAGAGAGAGAGAGAGAGAGAGAGAGAGAGAGAGAGAGAGAGAGAGAGAGAGAGAATTATAGAGATTGGGGTGGGAGAAACGTGAGAGGATAAATGGGATTTTTTTAGATAATTATAGAGAGAGATTTAAAGCCGAAGTTTTTTGTGCCTTATTGTTATTATTATTTTTCATCTTCCATTTTGAGGGTGAGATTTTTTCTTAAATAATTATGGAGAGAGAGAGAGAGAGAGAGAGAGAGAGAGAGAGAGAGAGAGAGAGAGAGTATGAATGGGATTTTTTTTTATTTTAATAATCATAGAGAGATTTAAAGCTATGAGGTTATTATTATTATTATTATTATTTTCATCTTCCATTTTGAGGGGCTTTGTGGTCATTTAGAATTTTTTTTTTTTTTGTAGATGTCAATGGTCTTTTTGTCTTTTTAAAAAAGTATACCAAAGAAGGGGAGTATGTACTTTTTAATAGTAGTATGATATGATATATATATATATATATATATTAAATCGGATAAAACCCGATAACAAACTGATGTGAGAAATCGATAAAAACCTGAAACCGCCGGAAACCATACTTTCCTTATTGGTTTGGTTTAGGATTCATCCTTACCACACTAAAATGATTCAGCTCAGACCAAAACTGGCTTGAACTGACCAACTGACACCCCTAACTAGACCCAACAAACAGACTAAACTTGCCTATGTTATTCACAGTAGGTGTAGTGTCTTGTCAAGCTAGATCTCACAAATAAGAGTGTCAACTTAGAACTGAAGCCAAAAATCAAAACTGAAATAGACCGTTTAAAACTAAATTGAACTTAACCAAAGCAAACCGGTTTGGTTTTGGTTTCAAAGGCTGGAATATTTTATTAATTCATTTCAATTTTGATTTCATGACTAAACCAAACATAACTGAATTACCTATTTTTGAACCGAATAACCTATTTTCGAACCAAATAATAAACGAAATAAAATTATATTATTTTCTACTATTTCAATCAATATGGATGATAAATTTCATTCTTTTTCAATGCTTGAAAAAAAATAAAGTTTTGTGAATCATGACTCAAACAGATAAGTATTTTTTTTATTTGTGAAAATGTAAAGCATTGGTCCAAACACCTAAAGTTGGACTTAAGCGTAATATGGAAATGAATTAAAGTCGAATATTCACCAAAAAAAAATTAAAATTGAATAAGGAATCAAGAAAAAAACCGAATAAACCAAGTTTGTTTGATTTTGATTTCTAAAAATTTCCAAATTCTTGGTTTGGTTTTGTTTTTTACATTTTTTATCTTGAAGTGAATTGAAACTAAATCGAATTATCGAAACCAAACCAATTGACACCCTTACTCGCATACTTGCAAATTTATTTATTTTTTATTTTATTTTATTTTATTTTATTTTATTTTTTATTTTTTAAGTAACTTTGTGTATTGAAAAAAAATAAGAAATACGAAAAGAGGCAACCTCACTCACCCCCTTTAGACAAACCTAAAGAAGGGTGGAGAAGGCTCTTAACAAACAGGACAGACCCTGCATAATACAATGAAAAGATTATACAATCATTCCCCTATTACATTACTTCCTCAAATAAACAATACAGTTAGCATCAAGTCCACTAGACTTTGTAAGTCTTGTTGAAAATCTTCTGGCCTAATAGTAATTTCACCATCTCCTATATCATATATAGTCATAAAGTCAGCTGGACTATTGACTTCCCTCCACACATGTAGTATCTCTTTCCTTCCAAATTCCTTTAGCAGATGAAAAATCTTGTTTTTAAGAGTTTGGATCTCCCATGGTCCTTCAATCTAACCATTTATGATATCCACAGCTACCTTCAAGTCCGATTTAACTAATATATGCAAAATATTCAATTCTTTACACAATTCTGCCCCCCTTTAGAATTGCCATGAGCTCCATATATAAGATTGACTTTACCACCCCCTTTCCTGCAAAAGCCAGAATAGGTTGTCCACTGTTGTCCCTTATAATTCCACCATAACCTGCCCTCTCCTCTGTGGAGAGAACCATCACAATGGATTGGCCACATTTGATCTGATGGAGGTACCTATTAACAGGCTATTGTGGATATACTATTCCATGTAACACTTAATCTCCAATTGTGTACCAAAAACTGATTTCTACTATTGCAAATAGTTTTGAAATCTATGGCCTTACACCTATTTGTCACGTCATCCATAATACATGAAACAATCTGGTCCTTAGTTCTTACCCTCCTTTTAAATATTCTTGCATTCCTCTCCTGCCATACGTGCTGAATTGTAGCACATAGGGCTAATCTTCCAACAACCATAAGGTCATCTTTTTCATGAAACTCATACTTCATCCAAACAGCAATGCTGGTGATGGTTAAAGATTGGATTCCATTTTGAGAGCATAAAGCCATAATGCTCCTCTAGATAGAGGAAGAAAATTGGCACTGAAAGAAAAGATGATCCCTACTTTCAATACCGGCCCAATAGAAAATACAACTACTATTCACCCCAACATTTCTTTTTATCAAATTTTCTTTTGTAGGTAGAGCATCCACCAAGCATCTCCAAGATGTAAATGATTGCCTTGGAATATTACCAGTAAACCAGATGGAGTTCGTCCAATCGACCTTATCTCCCTCACTTCTAATAATCTCTCATGCTGATTTTGTGATGAACTTCCTCTTGGAATTCCCTTTCCAAACCACCTTATCTTGATCCATATGGTGTAACCTTTCTAAAGAAGAAAGGATTCCCCAAGTTTGCATAAGTAAGATTGTAGTAGATGGTCCTGGATTCTAAGATTGTAGTAGATGGTCCTGGATTCTAGCTCCCATCCCTCATAATTTCCCCCACCTTTGCTAGTCTATTTGAAACAGCATCATAACATATTCTATCCCCAAATCTATTAAAAAGTACTCCCAATGGATGCCAATTATTCAGCCATAGTCTAGTATCTCTACCATCACCAATAAGATGCAAGACATAAGGTTCTACTCGGCCTCTATACTTAATTATCTTTCTCCACACCCATGAAGCATTAGTTACTTGTTTAACAGTCCAAATAAAGTCATTTTTTAAATATCTCTTATATATCCAGTCTATCCATATGCTCTTTTTATGAGATGCAATCCACCATATTAATTTCATAATCCCAGCAATTTTCATATCTTTGATGCGCTTTAAACCTAGTCCTCCCTCTTACTGGGCTTACAAACCGCATCCCAAGATATAAAATGCATCTTCCTTTCAAGCATAGGGCCTGACTATAAGAAATTTGAAAAAAGGGATTCAATCTTAGATATCACATTACCCGGCAATCCGAAGAGGCCTGACCAGTAGATATAACATCCCTGTAATACTGAGGATATCAGTTGGAGACGACCAACATAAGACAGGAACATACATGCAACTTGTTAGAGAGAGAGAGAGAGAGAGAGAGAGAGAGAGTTTTGTATATATAGAAGATAGGACTCCTCCGAAATGTTCCTTTCTATGATCCAGAAACCTGTGCTTATTCATTAATTATACAGAACATCAGATTACATAATTTAAGAATGAAATATGTGATGTAGCAGCCCTGCTTGGAGTTATTAAAAAAGAAAGGTGCATGGTGTGAAGATTATTTAAGTGGAGGAAGGTGGAAGTGCCTGCTCCACCTGATGAGGCACAGTAATCCCATTACAATTGCCTAAGCACTTCATTATAGTAGACCCACATCCAAGGCAGTTGATAACAGTGTCACCACCTGAATTCTTCCTGCAATTAGCTGCAATGCAGACAATACCAGTGAACCCACAACCCATTAAGCATGGTGGTACCTGATCATCTTCATCCAAAGTACTACTTTGGCTGCTCCCAACATTAAACATTAAGGCTGTCAGCACTAGTAGCATCACAAGAACACATCTAAGGACCCTCTTCAATTTCTCATCATCCCTTAAAACAGCTACTTCAATATCCATGGTATAATATAGTTGCTAATTCTGTGTATGTATGTGGTTGTCTTTGTACTTTTAGTATAGGCAAGTAAAGGGAAAGATTTTCTTATGAAGAGATACAGAAGAATTCCCAAGGATTTGAGAACACTAGTCTCAAGTATTGCATGTATAAGAAGGAATTGCTAATACGGTTCTTCCTCCTCCCGGCCACAAGGTATGCACTTAGTGAGACTTGTTCTTGCTTCCCAACTCAGGAAGAAGGAAATTGCCGGTTGGGTTGGTCCGATCAAGAAAGGCATGGGAGCAAAGAATCCACTCCACAAGCGCTGAGTCGTGCCAGAACAACAGATTCGTGGGCGTAAAGCCCTTTGAAGGCTTTCTTGCTATTATATTTTGTTGCTGCCCTATAGCTGCAAAGTCTACTGGCAGCCGAAGAAATAGAATCTTGAAGAGTATATTTGAAAATATTAATACCTAGGAGGGTACTTGTGAACCCCAGAGAGAAGGTAAATTGTTTCATTTCTTCGGCCGCCAGCAAGGGTTGCAACTACTTAGCTGGAACCCGAATAGCAGCCAAATATTTTTCGATATCTAATTTGAACAAGAATCTCCAAGGGAGGACACTGCTGTGCATTTCTCCAAATATGCCACAATACGCTAGCCATTAAAGCATCTCTCTAATGTCTGCTGATCATGTTTTTCTCCAAGAACAACTTCCAAATGAAGGATAGAACTGGATGGGCTGCTAGTATTATCAATCAAGGAAAATGTGTCTTACTTCATCCCGATTACATGATGATAGGGAAACGCATTAAAGTCACAACTAGGAGCATTCCCTATAGGATGAAGCAAGCCAGTGGTGACGGATAGGAAGTAAACAAGATTTGGAGCGATGTTTATGAGTTGAAAACCCTACTTTCTAACAACAATACCAAATCGTGGCCTTGGAGCATCAGACCTCTTTTCTTGAATGTTTATAACATTTTGTTCAAAACCCATTTTTGTCTCAGACCTACAAACAAATTGGTACATTTATTAAGGAATCTAGCCACAATGGCCATAAACAAATAGTTACATATTAAGAAGTCTAACCAGAAAGTTGATCTTTTTAGTCTTTTCAATTAATATTTTTTTTTTTTTCTGCATAGTCAGGAGGCCACTAGTGTTGAACCAAAGGAACATTCCAACTCTTTGAAGCATGACTATTAATAAAACCTGCCACTGTTTTGGGGCCTAAGATATGGAGGGGAAAAGGGCAAAAGGAGCTAAAGAGGAATCCAATCTTCAAGCTAAGAAAGTAGAAACCCTTAACAAGTAAATCCCTTCCATTACTATCCCTAAGAAGCGTTAGAATTACAGGTAGCTTGAAGAAAATAGCAGTTTGGGAAAAAATGACTGATTTCGTCTCCCATTCTCTCTCCTCCAGACCATTTGGATCAATCTCGCCCCTTCTTTTTTATTCAAAAGAAAATTATTTATTATCAACATTAATATTATTTCATATATATTTTTTACTTTTTTTTTAGATTCAGATTTATATTCATTTGATAATTAATCACTGCCTAATCACTTAGCCCTTACACCAACTCAAGGGCCAGTGAAAATGTCCTATGTCCTATGTCTGGGCATAGAGCCATAAGACCAATCAGCTTTCTTTTCCCATAATATAAATATGCCAAATTGTCATCATTCTCCCAATGTTCCAAGTTCTAACCTAATTATACCAGAATTTTGTAGAATAGAAGGCAATTAGAAAATGTCTTCCCATCTTCCTGCTGGGAGAACATATAACTAGTTCAAAGATAATCTATCTAGGAAGAAGTGAGCAACTATATTAGTCACAAGAAGAATATTCATAGGTAGCATGTCAGTAGCTATTAAAAATTGAGAGACAAGACATTTTCACCAACAAAATTTTGTGCTTTGAAGAACTGAGTCCAATTTTGTTGGTAATTAGATCCCAAGGTCCCCTCCCCACATGTCAAATTTTAACTCAATCAGACTTTACCAAGAGGCTAACAGAACTCATAACTGCACAGTATGCAAGCGCACTATATCAAGGGCTCATTTGATAACATTTCTACCGTTTTTTAAAACAGAAACGGCAAAAACATAAATTTCCATTTTTAGAAATAGAAACGTAATTGAAGATATTTGATAAGTCATGTTTCTGAAAGTTGATAGTAACTAACGAAAGAATGGTCACAAGTCGTTTTCAGAAATGGCGAAACAAATTATACTTGTTTCGCCTAGGTCATTTCTTGAACCATAAATAAGTAGAAATTTCTATTTCTGAAAACAAGTGAAACGAAACAGTTTTATCAAACGCTTTTTGTTCCATTTCTACCATTTTGGACACAGAAACGACAAAAACGCATTTCTTGAAACGTAATCAAACGGGCCCCAAGTAATCAAGCAACAACGATTAGCCTACATATTCAAACATCATATAAGATGATGCATCAGCAGTCCCAAATTATGAATAAAAAATTGTAGAAGGGGAGGAGACATGGGGCACCCTGAGAAGATATAGTACCATCAATTGAAGTTTTCAACTTTGTACATAAACTACTTCCATCATTCAACAAACAAGTCTCACCATGATGCCATGAAGGTCAAAGCAAATCAAGAGAGCCATTGCAGGCCAACTTATGCAAAACGGAACGTAAACCTACTATGTTGTTCATGTTCATACTTTGACAGCATAACTGAAGTCCAAACGAGACTGAACTCTGGTTCTGCACTTCTTGGTTACTTTTTTTTTCTCTCTGTTTTGCATGCTTTATAAAACCAAGTGCTAAGATTGGCGTGCAGCTGACAATGTTCTCTTTAATGTGTTGCCAATTTCTTGAGGTGCTGAAAGGTGCGCTGTTTAATCCACTGTCGATCATATGGAAGGTAAGCCTGAACAGAATGATCATAGCTGCAACCCAGAATGGAACAACAGAAACATCAGATGGCCAAGAACCAGAAAGATAGTATGACACTGTGCATGGTGGACGTAGCCCGTATGAAAAGTATAAAATACCTCCAACCTCTTCCCCAACCCCCAACCCCAAAAAGAAAACAGTTGGCCAAAAGGGGAAGTCAACTCAAAGTGATCAGCATCCCCTTCAAAACCTAATTCACTACTATGGTAATCAAATTGGTTGATACAGGGCATCCTCCATCTAGCACCACCTGTCTGGCTGTACAATTGAAAAACTGTAGCTTATACCCTATACTTCAACCTTACGCTTCCCAACGGAAGAGAGTTTCCTAAAGGGTAGTAACAGGCAACAAATGAGGAAAAAAAAAATTAGAATCGTTGAGTTAGTGAGACATACACTAGTGCACTCAAGTCTGCAAGGCCATCAATGAAATTGTAGAGATCTGCAATATCGTAAGTGATGTTCCCAGTTGCTGGGTAGAGATCCTTAAGCTTTCTTTCATATAGCGCACAAATACCTATCCATGAAACAATAAATGTAAGAATAATAATCATCAATACGAGATATGGATGTTTGAAATTGCCAAGCCAGTCATACAATATAATTCAACAATTGAACATAGTTTTTAAGGCGCTGCTAAGGCATCACCTTACTAGCGCCTTGACGTTGATGCGGTCTAGAGATGGTAAGGCAGTGCTCCGCCTTATGTGAAGTGGCGCCTTATGGTTTTTTTTTTTAAACACATTTTAAAATTACTTGATGAAGATTCCAAATATAGATTTTTTATTGGTAGGGGTATGCTTTTGTTAACACTTGAGATGTATGAGATCAGCTTTACTCCACCAAAAAAAAACAAAACAAAAACACTATTCACAAACAGGGTTTGGATTTTGTCAAGGGTTTTAAGAAAGGGCTTTGAGAAGGAATCAAGGAACAAGGAAGAACCACTAACCCAAGCGACCATTTTGCTCCGGCAGCGGTGAATTTCATTCTTTTTTTACAGGAGTAGAAATATAGTGGATGACCTTACGGCTTAAGCACTCATTTTGGCATCATAGAGGTAAGTATAATAAATACTTGTATTTTTTATGTCTTCTTTTCTTTATATTTATAATTTTATTTCATAATTATGTATTTATATTATATGTTAATATGATTGATGATTAATGATTGATGATTGATGATTGATGATTGATGACTGATGAAGATGAACTTAGTTTATTCACTTTATTGATTTGTTTTCTTGATGAATATCTTACACTAGTATGAATATGAACCTTTAATATTTATTTAACATATGAGTAATAGGATTCAACTAGGATTTGAACCAAATAGATTGGTTTTATAAAAAAAATTACACAAGAACGCTTTAGTCAATAAGGCAACGCTTTATGCTCGCCTTATCGCTAAGGCGCTCCGAAAGACCTTCAAACGCCTCCGTCGCCTTACTGTTCGGATGCATAATCCCACATCGCTCAGCGAGGCCGCCCACCGCGACTATATCAGTCCCTGGGCACCTTCCCTGGATAACCGGTTTTGAAGGGGAGTGACGGGTCAACCCAGAGTTAATTAAGAATCCAATCCCATGGAGCATATACTTTCTTTTCTTGCATAATTTTAAATCAAATCCCCAACAACACATCCTTCCAGGCTATGTTTGGATGGTTTCACTTTACCCCGCCAGGCAACCTAACACAACCTCACTAAAAATGACTACAAGAACTTTCCTTTCGGGGCTCTTTCAAATTTGATCGCTCTAACTATGTCCATTGATCTTCAAGAGTGAATATCCAGCATCAAGTTAATCAATCTCCTAGATCGTTACTTGATCTAAGAGTCTACCAAGAACAAAAGTTTATTCCCTTAAGAAGCAACATAATTGCAGCGATCAGAAGATTTGGTCACAAAAAGAGGACTAAAGAAAGTAAGAGGTAAGGAAACATGCCTTTCAGCCCTGTTAGGACTAAATAATACACCATGTCGTCCTAGATCGCCGAAAAGTTGCTGTTGAAATTAAATTATTCAAGCGAAACAAGGATATAAGGGATCAGATCGAGCATGGCTGATACAGTAGATATTTCTGAATCGTGGAGGGGATAAACAGGGGAGATCAGTTGCATTGAGTGGTACTGGTTTGATCTTGAGTTAACTTGGAAAATATGGTCGATACGATTATGATCCCTAAATCCATGAGCAGAAGGCACAACTTCTTATAGTTCACTTTCATTTGAGTAAAGTCAGTCTGATATAGATTAATAACCAAAAAAATGTTTGTTTTATTAGGAATAAGCCTAGGGTTGGGTTCCATACATGTTGGGCCTTTGATCCCATGTGTTTTAAGTGTAATAGACCACTTTTATAGGTCTGAAAGGGGGGCTCTAAGGATGCATATGGGATTACTAGTTAGTTTCCATTTTCATTAGTTTTCTTTTTAGTTGGGTTTGATTTAAGTTATATTTGTTTCCTTAAGAGTCAAGTCATTAGTAATTAGTTTCCTTTTTCAACTAGTTTCTAATTTCAGATTTAGTAACTATTGTATTAGGAGAATATTTGGTTTCCTTTTTTAAGACCCTTCTATTTTGTAATTCTCTTCCCCATCAACATTATGAATAAAGAAAAGAAGGCTCCTAAAACTGAGATGATTTTGATAAAAAAAAAAATTAATGATGCTGCTATTGTCCTCTCCATGAAGATTTGTCTTGTGTTTGATCAAGGCTGATGGAATTGGTGTTTGGTCCAATTGACTCTCTGCGGTGTGAAGCCCGAGAGGTTCTTCTTCTTCTTTCCACCTCTCTAAGATCTACTGCTGCTGCAACTTTCGGCTGTTCTGATCAGACATTCTCAAGTTATTTAAAATCTTTTTTTTTTTTGGTAGTGGGTTATAGACATAGATCAGAACCGATAGGGTAATTCTATTCCCTTTTGTTCTTGAGAATATTATTCTGGTTAGGCTTTGTTTGGGACTTATTTCTGTGCCTGAATTAGTCCTAGTTGTTGGTTTCTATTCTGACTTAATAGAGGCAAGATTTGGGCATTGAGTTCTGATTTTCTGAGAATCAATTCTTCCTTTATTCTGGCATGTTGATTGCTACCTATTTGTGGGTAATTGCTGGTTGTTCTTTGATTAAAAGTTCCTGCAGTTGACACTTGGTTAGTTCACCTACCCTAGTCTACATTACAGTCAGCATACGCTTTTCATGTATATATATATATATATGATACGCATTTACTAAGATATTTCCTTTGGAAGATGTGATGTAGTTCAAAGAAAGAATAGAAGAGGGACCAGCAAACCTAGCCATTGAGCAGCCCAGTTGGGCACTCCCTTGTGGATGAGCTTGGTCCTTAAGCCCATCAGTAAGCCCTTTAAGAAGTCCATGTCTAAGGGGTATTCAAGGATTAAAGTATCGCCGTATCGGTCGGCCAAAATTAAGATATGTATCAGAGGGTATCATATCGTATCGGAGATACACTAAGATAAGCTAAAGATACGTACATAAATGGATAGGAAACACTTTTTTAAACACTTTTGCATAAAAAAATTGTTAAAAAAAACTATTGATAATATGTATTATGCATAAACATTAAATTGAGGGCATCGCACTAAGAATGCAAGGTTTGTAGTTGTCCCATAAATGTAAAATCCTTGTTCCCAAACTTGATTTCCACTTTAGTTAGAGAGAAATATGGCTGGGATCAACTTTGGAACAAAAACCCCTCAAAAAATCATGTTTTTTTTCTTGAAAAATTACCCATCTTGGCCATTATATAACCATAGCGCACTATATCAATACATACCGATACGTACTGATACTCACCGATACATACCGAAACGTACATTTCACTACGATTTTATATTTTTCGTAGAGTATTGGTATGTATCGTATCGTATCAGTGCATATCGGTATGTATCGTAGGATATATATCGATACGAGAGAATTTTAAAAATTCCATGTATCGTATCGGTGTGTACCGTATCGGTCGGCTAAATTTAAGAAACATATCAGAGGGTATTGTATCGGTATCGAAGATACTTTAAACCCTGAGTATTTACTAGCTTCTAATTTTTTATTTTGCTACAAATAGGTTAGTTTCTATTTCTATTTTCAGATGTTTACTGTAAATAGGATCCACTACATATTTGGACCTTTTATTTTATAGTTTCTATTTTCTTCACAGTTATTCTTGGCGATGCCCAGGCATTAAGGCGGTACGGGTAGGCTAAAGCAATCATGTACTTTATGGGTTTTATGTAAGGCAACGCCTTATGATGCCTTACGACCAAGGAGGATGCCTTTTTATGTTTTTATTTGTTAATTATTATACTTTTTTTAATGAATTACCACAGATTCCATATCTTCTATTGTGATTGGCATGTCTACGGGAATTCTGTACAGTTGAGAACTATGGGATCAAGTCTATATAAAGTCAAAAAACACACATTGGTTAAATAAATCACAAATCACAAATCCTTTTGGCTGTTTTCTTCTTCGTTTAGGAGAACCAAGGCACCAGTGTTCCTTCCTCCGTCGATTCCAGCTCCAACGAGTCTTCCTAAAGCCATTCTGACTATGGCAAGGTACTCCCCCCCCCCCAGTTCTATTAGATCTCTTTCTCTTTTGCTTCTTCTTCTTCTTCTTTTTTCAAGTTCTCTGCTACCAAACAAAGCCATTTCTCTTTCTCTTAGGTTTTTTTCTTCTATCTTATTCTTTTCTTTTCTTTCTTTTTATTTTTTATTTTTTTTTCAGCTCTCTGTTACCCGAAGGGAGATCTCTTTCTCTTCTGTTTTCAATTCTCTGTTACCGAACAGAGCCATATCTCTTTCTATTCTATTTAGTTTAATATTATCTGCGACTTTGTCAGTGAAGGCAGAGACATTGGAATGAAAGTTAGCAACAGTGGTGATGTTTCTTCAATGAGATCAAAACCTGTCTCCTTTATAATTCAAATTTGCATTTGTCTTCTCTATTCACATGTATTTTAGGGGTTGTTTTTCATGCATATGGAAATTTGGCCAGAAAAATGTTCTCTTTTTTTCCCTTCTATGTTCTATAGAGGTAAGCATAATAAATACTTATATATTTTAACAGCATTTTTTTTCTTTATATTTATAATTTTGTTTCATAACTATATTATATGTTATAATGAAGATGAACGCAGATAGTTTATTGACTTTATAGATTTGTTTTTCTGATGAATATCTTGCATTAGTATGAATCTTTAACTTTTATTTAGCATATAAGTAGAATTACATAATTTTTAACATGTTATTTGTGCCAAATAAAATGGTTACATAAAAAAAAAAACACTAGAAGCTTTATTTGATAAGGCGATGCATTATGCCCGCTCTATCGCCAAAGCGCTTCGAAAGACCCTCATGCCTCGGTCGCCTTTCTACCTTCATAACTATGATTTTCATGCCTTCCATTTAAAAATTAGATACTACTCTTTATAATGTAAGAGCCTTAGAGAACAAGGCCATGATTTTGTGATGTGGATCCAGGTTCCAAAATCGAAATCAGATCGCTTATGGGCCTATCCAAATCATAGGTTTTAAGGCACTGCTAAGGTGTCGCCTTACCAACGCCTTGGCGCTGATGTGGTTTAGAGATGGTAAGGCAGTGCTCCGCCTTACATGAAGTGGCACCTTATCGGTTTTTTTTTTTTTTTTTTGAAAAACACATTTTAAAATTACTTGATAAAGATTCCAAATATAGATTTTTTATTGGTAGATGTATGGTTTTGTTAACACTTGAGATGTATAGGTTCAGTTTTACTCCACCAAAAATAATCAAAACAAACAAAACAAAAACACGATTCACAAACAGGGTTTGGATTTTGTCAAGGGTTTTAAGAAAGAGCTGAGAAGGAATCAAGGAACAAGGAAGAACCACTGATCCAGACGATCATTTTGCTCCAGCAACGGCAAGCTTGCTCCGACAACAGTGAGCTTCATTCTTCTTTGACAGGAGTAGAAATACAGTGGATGACATTAGGGCTTAGACACTCATTTTGGCATCATAGAGGTAAATATAATAAATACTTGTATTTTTTATTTCTTTTCTTTATATTTATAATTTTGTTTCATAATTATGTATTTATATTATATGTTAATATGTTATGATGATTGATGATTGATGATTGATGATTGATGATTGATGAAGATGAACTTAGTTTATTCACTTTATTGATTTGTTTTCTTGATGAATATCTTACATTAGTATGAATATGAATCTCTAATATTTATTTCACATATGAGTAATAAGATTCAACTAGGATTTGAGCCAAATAAATTGGTTTTATAAAAAAAATTACACAGGAACGCTTTAATCAATAAGGCGACGATTTATTCCCGCCTTATCTCTAAGGCGCTCCAAAAGACCCTCAAACGCCTCCGTCGCCTTATCGCCTTAAAAACTATGATCCAAATAGTAAATACCCAAATTACAAGAGAGAATGGCAAATCTGTAATTATACTTAAAGTTTTAAATCAAAGTGGTAGAATCGTAATTTCAGGAACCTTCACTTAGAAGTAGAAAGAGTAACAAAGATGGGTTAAGTATAGAAAAAGGGTATTCTTGGAATCAAATTTAAAATAAGGACAAAACACACTAAGTGGAAAAAAGAGGGGTAATTCTGGAAAAAGGGAACCAACTTTATGAGGTTGTCTTCAATCTCACGACAGCCAAACCAGAGGCGGAACCCAACAGCAGAACGAGAGGAAGAACTCCATCTTTGGCCGGCTGGACTTGAGATTTCAGTCGAGGGCTTATGTATGCTCTAATGGTTCCAATATTCAGCAACCAATGGAGATATACCCCCTGAAATCAGACCTGGACGGTGGTTTTAGCTGGCCTGAGTTGCAATCGTTGTTTCTCACAATAGCGGTGATCTTTGAAGATGAAACCCAATGGGTAGGTACGCCTACAGTTGTAGAACGTATACCCAAAATATTAAGCACAATAGTTTAGGGGTGAAGAAACCATCAAATCTGGCTTGGCTCAATCAGGTAAATAGGCAGTAACAGAGAAAGAGATACGATATTCAAAGCATCAAGAGTAATAAAAGAAAGAAGAAGATATAGAGATAAGAGAGAGAGGAAACTTACACAGAGAGGGCGGGGGAAGGAGGTGGTCACACAATCACAACCCAGACCCAGATGTCAGGTGAGGGTACAACCCTCACAGGCATTGAACAAACAATCGACAAATACCAATAAAACATCCATAACAAACTTCATCAATACAAATCTCAAACCGAATAACCACTCATTATCATAAATCTCAAGTACTCCCATTGGTGGCAATCTAAGGTATGTCCCAATTAAATTTCTAAATCCATATTATTAGAGTTTACCTCTAATTGTCTTCACTGCATCCATCTAAGAAAACAAAAATAACAACTAATAAAGAAATCTATGAGTCGCCCTCGAATTCTACTCCAAGCATACTTCCATCTCAAATTCTCAATTATCTATCATGTTAAAATAATGGATTAAGCCCAACAGCCCAGCAAGTGGAAAATAGTAAGAGCATAACACAAAGCAAACAATCAAACAAAAAACGATGGTTAAAACAAACAGTTTGGTTTCTGAAATCATATTTTTAATAAAACACGGTCATTTGAAAATATCTATTTTTATCACACTTTAGCCGGCACCAAGGGAAATAAGCTGCCACCACCCATAATACGTGAGGGAACTCGGCCCCCCACAATCACGCTGTCGTCACCACTCTGTGACTAGATATACACCACTGTGCATAGTGGGTATAAGTCCCGTGGCTCAACGGCACACCCCTCTCTAGTCCGGTACGGAGTAGTCTATTTACTCTCACATTTTCTCTTCACACTTTCACAAAATCACCTTTACACAAAATCACCTTTCATAAAATCACTTTCTTTAAGAACACACACATGTGAAAACAAAGGTAAAATCTCCAAGTAAGAATTAACATTAATACACATCCTACATTAATATTCATCTTCATCAAATATTAATGACCTCCATGAACTCATGTTACGCATAAACACAATTCAAACAAGCATAGGTCAACACATCTCAACAATACAAGCATACCAACCATCACATCATACAATCAAACCACACACATGAGGTGAAATCCCACTATAATCCACTTACCTCAGCCTCCATATCTCCTAGTTCCACTCTCTGAGCTCTAAATGCTCAAGTTAATCACAACCTATAATTAGCTATGCCTCCTATTAATCTTCTAGTTCAAAACTAATTCAAATACCTTACTTTCCCTCCAAAAGTCAACAAAAGTCAATAGTCAACCCTCTCAGACGGAGGTCAAAATCTGGGAATCAATCCCCCATGACACATATTATCACCCTTCAGAAGATAACAGTGATCAATTACGTTATTTAGGAATAATTAGAAAAGTTCTATTCTCAAGGTGTAATTTTCAAATTTCAGCAAATTTGAAATTACTCTCAATCTGTCGGTCAAATACATCCCCTAGGACAGCTCTACTAACACCCAAAGTATGCCCAAAAGTTAATGGTTGGATTTAAAGTAATTAGGGAAATACTAGTTTAGGTCTCCCAATTTTTCCCAATTTCACGGGTTTTAAGTAACACGCAAACCAAGAGTCAAATCCTCTCCCAGAGTGGATCGATTCTCACTCTATGGGAGGGGAACCTATGATCAAAATATGGGCCTCAACCCATGGCTAGATTTGAAAAGACTCAAAAATCAAGATTTGGTCAAGAATAGACATTTTTAAAGATCCAACCACGAATCGATGTTAGGGACCTTCGTTGGCCCCAAATTACAGCCGATTACCCCCCTAGGTACAACATAAAAACTCTAAAATCTTATCTAAAACCGACCAGTATTGGGTCCCAAAGAAAACCCTAACATTATTGGGTCCCAAATCCCACGATTTGGGTCCAAGAATGAAGAATTTTATATTTGGATCCGAAGAAAAGAATCCCACATATCGACTTGGGTCTCATATTGGGTCCCAAAAAGAATATTATATTTGGGTCCCAACTCCCAAGTAAAGAATTCTATATAAAGATTTCTAGATTACTCGATTAGTTTTATTTGGGTCCCATATTGGGTCCCAAGTGAATCATTGAATTAATCACTTAGAATCAAAGTTAAACCCAAAGTTTTGGGGTAGAAACCAACAACTATTAGGAATTAGCAAATGCAACCCAATTTAAGAACCTGAATCCTGTCATCAAGAATCATAAATTAATGCAAATTTTGAGTTGCCTGATGTTGTAAATCAAAACAAGATGGAAGATCAATCAAAGTAAGTCCAGCAGCCTGCCTCTCCAATTGAAGTGCAGATTACAGCCAAGAATCCCCAAGAAAAGGTAAATCTTGATTCTCTCTCCTCTTTCTCCTCCCTTTCTTTCTTTCTTTCTTTCTCTCTCTCTCTCTTTCTTTCTTGCTTTCTTTCTCTCCTACGATCCTTTTTCTCTCCCTCTTCCTTTTCTTTTATAGCTCACAATCCCCTTTTTCCTACTCCCTCTCAGTCACAACTCTCTCCCTCCTCACTAACGGACTCCTCTCTCTCCCCCCCCCTCCCCTTCTCTCTCTCTCTCTCTCTCTCCTCTCTCATGTCTCTCTTCCACCCCTCCTCCCACGTTTTGTTTAATTAGGGTGGGGACCACAAGCAATTCAAAACAAAAGAAAAAGAAAGAATCTTTTAAATAAACCCACCCCCTTAACTTACTACTAACAAGATTTGGACCTAAGACCTCTAGTTAGATACCAACCACTAGGCTAACCCCCTTTAGCTATAAACTAGGCCCACAAGTCAAGTTATTTAAATTATAACATACACATCAGTCCCTAAATATCCCATTTCCCAAACAGGCCCTCCAAGTTTAGGGGAAAAAAAAAACTACAACAACGACAACTACTAAGTTATAATTTTGGGGCAATTACACACACGACCATCGTTATGCACCTACCTAGAACCATAGACACTAATTCAATCCTTTCTTCAAATCTAGCCCAATGAATTTGGTTACAATCCTGTTTATAAGAAAACCAAATTAAAACTTCTTAATCAAAATCTAAAACCGAAATAAAATAAAATCTTCATCTCCTAATTACTTCCTAAAACCTAGACTAATAAAATTAGAAACATAATAAAATATCAAATTGATAATTCCCTACTTGTCTAATAACTACCCAAACTAAAAAAAAATACATTTTCCCAAATAAAATAAATCTTAAAAGATCCTACTACCTTTGATTCCAAATTGTATCCAGTACATCTCCATTTGGATACCCATACGGGTTTGGATTGGTCCAAGGCTGTGCACCTGCATCAACTCCCCCGATGCTCAAAAAAACTCAACCACGAGTTTTAAAGGAGGATCAGCACCACTCAACCAGCATCCACGATCATCGTCTTAGATGGGGCAACGATCCAACACATCACACGATCAACCATTATGATCTCCTAATGGTCATCAGTCAACGACATCCCTTTGATTGGAATCTGATCATGGGGCTGCACAACTGAAATCGGACCATAGATCAGCTCTTTAACTACAACCTTGATCAGACCATTCAGTTCATCTTGATTATCACCTCCAGAATCAACCTCCTCTGTCACCATTGACACGGCATCTGAGCTTCTATCTCGCGTAACACTCTATCATAGGTGCGATTGATATTAGTACTTAGACCTTGAAATTCTGATTGGATTGCCATTGTTTCTTCCTTATATTGCTTCCAACACCTATCCGTAAGGACAATCAATCCACAGTCAAATGCCATCAGAAATCGGAGTTTTCGACTCTAACACCACTTGATGCGGATCCAAATCCCAAAACCGGAATCGGATTGCTTATGGGCCCATCAAAATAGTAAGGCTATGTATGGTAACATTCTTTGAAATCAATTCTGTTGTTTTTCCCTTTTCTTTAACAGAAATGGGGTGAAAACTGTATGGTATGGTTGGTCTGATTTTCATTTTTTTTTTTTTTTTTTAATATGAACCGGGTACTTTGCATGCTTTTGAGTCTCACATTTGAAACACAAAATAGGTGCTCTGAACTCTCAGAATTGATTCTGAGCAAAAATCGGAGAACAGTGGGTGTTTTAAGTGACGAGGGGTATAAGTGGTATTTTCCACTTAAAACATAAACTTTCCCTAGAACCGTTGAATGATCTTCTTCAATCACACAACCCTAGCCTCAAACTTCAGGAACCAGAAAGCGACGAAGGAAGCAAGTGAAATCAAGCAAGGCCTTACTCTAATGAATTCGAGCTCCATTTCAGGCTTTTCAAGTATGGACGTCGAGGGTGCCGATTCTGATGGATTTATGGCGCAAAAAAGTGAGATGGGTTTCTTTAAGGAGGGAAACGAGATAGGTTTTTGGTAATTCGATTGAGCTGCAGAGATTTTCTGTGTTTGAAGGATAGAGAGGTGAAATGCAATTGCAAGGCAGGGGCAGCCATTTTCCTTCTCTGAATTCCTTTTTCTCTATTCTTTTCTCTCAAACTCTCTAGCATTTGTGAAAATGGTCTTAATTAGAGGCTTAGAGCAGAGAAGGGTTGTTTCGTCCTTAACATATAAAATTTGTGTGTTCAGAAGACGAATCTTAGCTGCTTCGTTATCCTTTTGGGGTTAATGATATGGGATGTGTTTGTTTCTGGAGAGGGTAATTAATTTCGTCCTTCTGGTTGTGTGATTGTTCAATGCTGGTTTTCTAAAACACTTGCAGATTGCAAGTTCAGAATCTTTTCTGATTTTGAGATTAAAATATGAAATCCAACCTAAACTTGAACACCATCTTATCTAATCAGATAAGAAACTGTAGGTTACAGTACATGGTAATATGAAATCTGTTTAGGAATTTATCTACACGGAAATTAGTATTGATGTCCTATTATGTTTCTTCCAGCCCCCTATTGTGGTAGCTATTGTGGTAATAACGAATGAACATTTTACAACACTAGAGCCATATAAGTAAGGTGATGCAGAATTGAGACTGAACCGGGTTGACCCTTCGGGCAATCTCAATCGAGACGAACCAGAATTAATTTGACTTTTGGGATTAGTAGAATATCTTAGGATTTACTTTATTTAGGAAATAATGAATTATTTTATTTGGGAAAATATGTAATCTTTTATTTTTGGGTAGTTCTTAGTCAATTGGGGAGTTACCTGTTTGAGTTTATTTTTTTCTAATTTCATTAGTTAGAATTTAGGAAGTAATTAGAAGTTGCTAATTTTAGTTTTAGATTTTAATTAGGAAAGTTTTAAATTCAATTTATTATATAAAGGCATGTAACCCTAGGTATTACACAGATTTGGAATGATGAATTGAATTGAAGGTTTTTAGTACCGGGTATGGTGCAAGACGTGTGACCCCTTTGCCACCCTATTCTTCTCTTCTCCCCTGTAACTATGAGTTCACTCAAGGATTTCTTCCTTTTCTCTACAGACCCTCCATCATAAGGTCATTTCTCAATATGGAGCAGAGAGCAGACTAGTCCACCCTTTATATTTTGATACAAGATAGTTGTTAAAAGTGTAAGATCCATGGTTTTGAAAACTATTTTAGCCGCAACTATCATTTATTCTATCCATAGTTGTCACGGCGTCAAATCAATCCTAGGAGGTGGAAGGGTGGCTAATCGATTTGGTGATGAATCGCCCATTATGGAGTTGCCATGGCGGTCAAATCGCCCATGTGTCATTTTTTATTTTCCCTATTTTCAAAATTTATTTAGTATGCTACTTTTTTGTTTCTCCTATTTTCTAAAGTTATTTAGCATGCTACAAGCCTACAATATATATCCTGTAACATAAAAAACCAACATTAAGCAACATCAAATCATCAAAAATCAACATAGCCCTATCAAAATCACCCTGCATTTTAGAAAAAATCGACCGCTTAGTGAATCAGGCGTGACCTGGCATCCATGGCGGTGCCATAGCAATGCCTATCAGCCAATGGCGACCGCCATTTGTGAGTCACATAAATTGTAGCACTGCTATGAACTTCTTTTTCCGCCAGGACGTCAAATCGCCGCCTTGGCGACGCCCAGGCGACACCATGACAACCATGATTCTATCATGGTTTTATCTAAAAGTTCATGGCTTTGAGTTGACCGCTATCTAAGCTGAGAAACAAGATCCTTTTGAATATCCTATCCCCCGTCAAAACTCAAACCTATGAGCAGATTGAACATGTAGTAAGTACAGAGTTTGCCTTGAGAAACCATTTATATTGAGGGGAGGAATGACTATGTAGTATTTGTTCCACTTGCACCCTCTTGTTGAAGGATAGTGAAGAGATAGATAGTCATTGCCTTAAGAAGATCAGTAATCGTAATAAGAATGATGGAGAATGGTGTAGGTGGCATTTTATGTAATTACTGGTTTCACAACAAAAACGATTATGTTAAGTGTGAACCATACAAGTTTTTGTTTCTTCCTAGTTACAGAAACGTGTTTTTTTTTTAAGCGTTACCATACAGCATTTAAGGTGTAGAATCACTCCAAAAACACAAAAAAACCTATGCCTGACCCTGAATCAGTTTTTTAAAATAGAAACATAACCATACAAAGCCCAAATACCCAAATTACAAGAGAGAATGGCAAATTTGTAATTATTCTCAAGTTTTAGATCAAAGTGGCAGAATCGTAATTTGAGGAACCTCCATTTAGAAGTAGCAAAAGTAACAAAGATGGGTTGTATATGGCTAAAATGTATTCTTGGATTCAAAATTGAATTCAAAACATACTAAGTGGAAAAAAGAGGGGTAATTCTGGAAATATGAAGTAAGAATTAAAGGAACCCACTTTATGAGGTTGTCTTCAACCTCACGACAGCCAAACCAGAGGCGGAACCCAGCAGAAGAACAAAAGCAAGAACTCCTTCATCTTTGGTCGGCTGGACTTGAGATTTCAGTCGAAGGCTTATGTATGCTCTAATGGTTGCAATATTCAGCAACCTAGGGTGATGCCCCTGAAATCAGATCTGGGCAGTGGTTTTAGCTGGCCTGAGTTGCAGGTGTTGTTTCTCACAACAGGGGTGATCTTTGAAGACGAAACCCAAAAGGGTAGTACGCCTACAGTTGCAGAATGTATACCCCGAATATTAAGCACAATAGATCAGGGGTGAAGAAACCATTGAATCTGATTTTGGCTCAGTCAGGTAAATAGGAAGTGACAGGGAAAGAGATACGATATTCAAAGCACCAAGAGTAATAGAAGAAAGAAAGGAAGATGAATAGATAAGAGAGAGGAAGCTCGCGCAGAGGGGATGGGGGTAGAAGCTGGTCACACGACAATGGTTATGCACCTACCTGGCACCATAGACTCTCATTTAATCCTTTCTTCAAATCTTGCCCAATGAAATGGGTTACAAGCCTATTTATAAGAAAACCAAATTAAAAAATTCTTAATCAAAATCTAAGACTTCTCCATTACCTAATTACTTCCTAAAACCTAGACAAATAAAATTAGAAACACAATAAAATATCAAATTAGTAATTCCCTACTTGTCTAATAACTACCCAAATAAAAAATAAATAAATAAAAAATTACATAACTTTCCCAAATAAAATAAATCCTAAATGATCCTACTAGCTTTGATTCCAATTTGGATCCAGTTCATCTCCATCTAAATACCCATACGTGTTTTGATCATTCCAAGGCTGTGCACCTGCATCATTTTGATTAATGAATGAAGCTTGGTTTTCACCATGGTTTCTACGAGGAACAATTGAGAGGTGTGAAACCCTTGTGGTTAGTGAAAGAACGACAAAGGACTCATTCTTTGATGCAGCTGGGCGATGGGTTTAGAAGGGATATCTTTGATTTGGTTTCCTTATTCACTTTCCTTTTTAGACTTAGAATTAATTTGGTAGAGGTTTTAATTCAGTTTCTATCTAGGTTAGTTTCCATTTTTACATTGTTATTTGCCTTTATATTGATGTAACCCCAATGAAAAATTCAGAGTTTTGGAGAATTAGAACTTGATAATTTTGGGTGAGAACCATGGCTGCCGTGGGTGATTCCCTTCTTTCCCCTTTCTAACAATTTCTCTCTATCCCTGATCTTCTCTCCTCTCTATTTCTCCTTCTCCTTCTCTTCCTACTATTCTGTTCTACCTAACCTGCAATACCGAAACCTAACTTGAGAGAAAGAGTTCATCGATCTCCTGTACCTTCCATCTGTTCATCTTCATATTTTGGGCGTAGATAGTCACACCATAATCGACCCTAGCCATTGAGCTTCAGGCCTCAAGTGTTCTCCTGTTGTGAGAAATCAACTCAAAGCCAAATCTGATTCTGCAACGTGCGCCAGGTTTGATTGTGGCAGCGTAGTTCCAGTCTTAGATCCTCCATTTGAACATTAGTTGCCTGGATTCAACTCAGTTAGGAAAAGTGATCCTATTCCCAAGTTTTCACGAGATTTTGAACTACCGCTGGGCTGTTGGATCGATTTCAAGGTTTGGTTCTTTCCGCCCTGTTTTCTATTTATTGCGGAGAAGAAGACAAATTCTTCAAATTACAAAAGGACCCCCTGGCTGGACCTTATTTCAGTTTATACCCTTTCTTCTTTAATTTCTAGGACAGCCCACTCTTTAAACTTTTAATTCCAGAAAACCCCTCTTCTCCTAATTTTCTATTTCAGTTTGATCCTAGTATGTATTACAATCTCTTTTAGTGCTTGGGTTGTTTCTGAAATTACAAGATTGCCACTCAACAATTAAATTGATAAAAACCAGCCTACAGTCGAGCTGGTCTACAACCACCCTTGCTCTAGTAAACCTTTCGAGCCTCCGCTTTCTGCTGAGCCCCAACGACAAACGAACCTACGGGCAGGCATTCTCAGGGAGTAGCCCACTTCTTCAAACACTTCCTAGCACTTTGCACCCCACATGGTTGTTCATCAGAGGCACTTTTCACGAGCTCCCTAGGCAGACATTGCATAAAATCTACCTGGTTGACTGAAGCAGGGATATCCCTCAGCTTGACTGTAAGGGCAAGGAAAGTTAGTTCCCTACTCTTCTGGAAGGGCTAGTGTCGCATATCAAAGAGGTGAAATTCGGGCAAGACAACACAGCCTTTCTAATGATGAGTCAATAGTTCAGCATTCCCTAAAGTAAAGCTGGACGTCATCCTGTAGCAGTAGCCAATCTGCTACTATTAGGCTTCACAGGAAATCTCCTAGCATGGTGGGAAGGATTACCAGATGCAGTCAAGTCTTTAATACAATATTCTCACAAGAAAGATAGGTCTCAACAGGAACCTACTTCTGAATTCTTTTGGACAGCCAATAGAGCCTTTTCCTTTCTTCGCTATGTAAATAGAGCGCTGGAATAAGTGCCAAACCCTCAACAAAAGAATGGATTAAGGTGAAATAGTATTATTCTCAGGAGACGCTAGGCTTCGGAATTTATCAATTATCTTTTTTTTTTCGTAACACTCGTTCTTGTTTGATCTCCTGCCATTAGAACACCAGAATATTCGTCCTTTTGGGAAAATCAATTTAATTGTTGAGTGGCAATCTTATAATTTTAGAAACAACCCAAGCACTAAAAGAGATTGAAATAGATACCAGGATCAAACTGAAATAGAAAATTAGGAGAAGAGGGGTTTTCTGGAATTAAAAGTATAAAGAGTGGGCTGCCTTGGAAATTAAAGAGGAAAGGGTATAAACTGAAATAAGGTCCATCCAGGAGGTCCTTTTGTAATTTGAAGAATTTGTCTTCTTCTTCTCCACGATAAATAGAAACCAGGGCGGAAAGAACCAAACCTTGAAATCGATCCAACAGCCTAGCGGTAGTTCAAAATCTCACGAAAACTTGGGAATAGGATCGCTTTTCCTAACCGAGTTGAATCCAGGCAACCAATGTTCAAACAAAGGATATGAAACTGGAACTACGCTGCCACAATCAAACCTGGCGCACGTTGCAGAACCAGATTTGGCTTCGAGTTGATTTCTCACAACAGGAGAACACTTAAGGCCTGAAGCTCAAGCGCTAGGGTCGATTATGGTGTTACTATCTATGCCCAAAATATGAAGATGAACAGATGGAAGGTACGGGAGATCGATGAACTCTCTCTCAAGTTAGGTTTCAGTATTGCAGGTTAGGTAGAACAGAATAGTAGTAAGAGAAGGTGAAGGAGAAATAGAGAGGAGAGAAATTAGGGACAGAGAGAAATTGTTAGAAAGAGGAAAGAAGGGAATCAGCCACGGCAGCCATGGTTCGCACCCAAAATTATTAAGTTCTAATTCTCCAAAATTCTGAATTCTTCATTGGGGTCACATCAATATAAAGGAACAATGTAAAAATTGAAACTAACCTAGATAGAAACTGAATTAAAACCTCTACCAAACTAATTCTAAGTCTAAAAAGGAAAGTAAATACGGAAACCAAATCAAAGATATCCCTTCTAAACCCATCGCCCAACTGCATCAGGACCTCGTCGCCAATTCGGTGGAGATGCACAACTAGATTGTATGGAAGTCGATTGTCTACCTACTTTAATTGGTGGAATGAGTTTGAGTGGAGGGAGTGGGCAATGGCATGCCCCTTCATTTACTGGAGAGAGCACCTGGTTGGAGTATCATGGACCTTATAGTCAATTTCACTGGGATAGGGCATAGATCTGGTTCATCCATTCCTATTACTGACTATGGCTCCCAGACCCAATCACATGGTGGTGGCTTTGTGGACAGTTTATTCTCATACCTAGCTCAGCCGTACATGTTGCAGGAAGCATCAGTTGACAATAGCTCAATGGCGGGTTTTTCTTCTTCATACTATGGTAGTGATACATACCCTCGGATAGGTTACCTTCAGTATGTAGATGACTCAATTTTTTTGGCAGTTGTGGAGGACTACGTTCGATTCTTGTCTCAGACTATGACGTGGCATGAATTTGTGGTGCAGTCAAAGGAAAATACACATCGACTCCATCGTGCTGGGGCATGGAATCCAGCCAGGCCGTCATAGTTCTTTCCAGTAGATACTAGATAATCATTATGAATTTATGATTAGTGTTGTGTAACTAATATATTTAGGACTTGGGACATTACTCTAGTACTCTAAAGTTAATTAATGTTGATGTATGTTTTTTATCATGGCTTAGATACATTATTTATTGGTATTACTATCATATTACATCTTGTTCTACTAATGAAGCAGGTAAATTATCCAGATCAATAGCAGTTGCCGCCAAACAAGGGTGCAACTCTAAAACACCATCATATTCTAATATTTTTACAATTTTAAGTCCTAAGCATGTTTATTAACCTTAAAACAAACTACCCAACAAGTTTCAGGTCATAATATGGCCATTTGACCACCGAAACAATCTACCGACTCAAAAAAAATACATCAACTCACCGAGATCTCGGTATTTCGATGGTCCTGAAACCACTGAAATACCAAAACGAGACGGGATCTTGAACCTTGCCACGAACTCGGCCTCCCCCTGAACCTCGAGCTCTACCAGGAAAACAAGCACAATGGCTACGACCATAACTATATGAAATAAAGGTTGAATTATCCTTAGAAGAGGATAGTTCAGATTTGACTAGGGAGGAAGACGCATTATGTTGAATCTGAAAAAAAGCCTAATTCATAGATGGTATCTTCTCACTTACAAAAGCATGGCTTTTAACTAGCTATAAGTCAATATCTAAACCAAATAAAAATTTGACTACAAGAAACTGCATGTTGATATTTTAAGACTGAGGTCAGTCAACAAAGGTTAGTACAAATTAAGCTCCTCCCGCAAGCAAGCCCTTGAGTGCACTATCAGCCACTAACTTACCATGTTTGAAGGAGAAATTTTTTGTTTATATAAATATCGTACACTCAAGACATGTTTTAATTTGAGAGAAACTTTCTTTGAGATCGTTCCAAACACCTTTAGAAGTGGTGTGGAACACAACATTGGCTGCAACAAACGGCTCTATACTACTACAGAGCTATACAAGGAGAATATCATTCTCGCTCATCCATTTTTTATACTCCTTAAGTCTAGGGTTGGAAAATCATGGAGTGAATAATCCATCTTACACTTCCCATTGATAAATACTTTCATCGCTTGTGCCCACAATAACAATTGGTCTACATCAAGGATCTGCTTTAAGCCCTTATTTATTTGCGTTTATCATGGATGATTTAACTAGGAACATTCAAGACAAGGTTCTGTGGTGCATGCTACTTGCTGATGAAATTGTTTTGGTGGATGAGACAAAAGTTGGGATTAAATATAATTTAGAGCTATGGAGAGAAGCCTTGGAATCAAGATGTTTTAAACTAAGTAGAATGAAGACGGAGTATATGATGTGTAACTTTAGTCACACTACGATGGATAATGAAATAGTGAAGATGGAGGAGAGAGAATTATTGCAAATTGATAATTTTAAGTATCTAAGGTCAATCACAAATAAAGAAGGTGATATAGAGAATGATGTTTCATAGAGGATTAAAATGGGATGGATGAAGTGAAGAGATGTGCTTGGGGTGTTATGTGACCGATGAATTCCTTTAAATCTTAAAGGAAAGTTCTATAGGACAGTCGTTAGACCAACTATGATGTACGAGGCAAAATCCTGGGCAATTAAGAAGTGTTATATCGATAAGTTATGTGTGGCAAATATGAGGATGTTGAGAAGGATGTGTGGAAAAACTAGGAAGGATAAAGTAAGGAATGATCATATTAGGGCAGACTTGGGAGTTACTCAACTCATGATACGCTCCAAGAAAACCATTTGAGGTGGTATGACCATGTTCAACAAAGGTCTGGGGATGCGCCAATAAGGAAGAGTGATCTGGTTCAAAGTAAAGGAGCTAAAAGATCTAGGGGCAAGCTTAAAATGACCATAAGAGAAGTACTGAGGAAAGACATGCATAGTTTAGATCTTGTCCCAAGCATGACCTTAAAATATATCCAATTGAAGGGCTAGAATCCATGTAGCTGACCCCATTTAGGTGAGTATTTACCCTTTTTTTACGTCTTTTTCTTTTGCTGCCTTCGCTCGGATCCATGTAGGCGACCCCATTTAGTTGGGATAAGGCTAAATTGTTGTTGATGTTGTTGTTGCCCACAGTAAATAATTTGAGGTACTACTAAGCTTGATGGATGAAATTTGAATGTTGATAGTCTACCAAAGGTTTTGAATCACCCAAACATATATGAAGAAAGAACCAGAAGCAAATGTCCAATAAGTGATCACATAAAGAGCAAGGACAGCAATCCAACAGCAGATAAATAAAGAAAGTAGATTAACGAGCAGCAATAGCACCAATAATGAATCAAATCTGGTCAGACATAGTAGTTCAATAGAAAATATAAACCCCATAATATTACAATGATCTAACAGAGAGATAAAATCCAGCAGCCAAATAATTCAATTCTAAATCATAAACCCAGCATTTGGGAGAAAGATCAAGATGTCAGATTGACACCAAACTAGGAGCGAAAGACCCTATTGGAGGGATTTTATCAGTCCTAAAATATAAGCAAAATCAGATGGACAAATTCCCAGAGAGGGGGGGCTCTCGATCTGTCCAAAACACTAGAAAAGTAGGAGTACCGCAAGGGTCTTTGGACTTCAATAACCATAAGAAAAACAATACCAGTAGAGAGGAAACCTGAAGGAATTACTGCTGTAATATTCTTCATGTGATTGAAATCTTTGATGTAGATTCATCTTCACGGTGATCAATGCAGTTATATAATGGATATGGCAGAATAGGTTGTTGCAAACCACAAAGAAAGCCCTAAGGGAATATCAAAACAGAGATTGAAGAAGAGGGACTGATTAGAAGAGTTCTGATACCATGTAACAATGTAGGATCTACAAAACCAGTCCCTATGTGGTCAGAGAGAGAGAGAGAGAAAGGAGAAAACCCAAGGCTCACGGTAGGATTCAGAATGATTCTACCATGACCTAGATCCACATACATATAACATAACAAATGTACAATTACTAGTAAGGACACTAATATAATTACATCTAAACCCTCCCAATAAAATATACATAACATAAACCCCCCACACACACTATACTGTTTAACAACAAGAATATCTTATGCAATGACTCAAAATTAACTATGTCAGTCCTCAACTATAGAAAACAATAACAGTAAACAGCAACAAAATGGCAGATCATCTTACCAGGCAGGGAGTTGGAAGGCCAGGGTGAACTTCAGGGAATATATTGCAATTTTCAGAGTAGAGGGTATTTCCTCTTTTGGAGGGTAAGGATCCATGGAGCAGAACCCATTTACCTGGGATTTTCTTGACTAGCTGGTGTTGTGCTCTTTTTTTTCCTCTTCTTCTTCTTTTTTTTTTTTTTTTTTTTTTTTTTAATCCATGTAGCCTACTTCATTAAATTGGGATAACGCTGAGTTTTTTGTTCTCAGAGCTGCAGAGATTATCATTATTATTATGAGTTCTAAGATTTAATGTATTGCACTTATCCAGCTGTGCATGTCACTATTATTTGTGACCTGTGCTTTGAACTTTCTATTTCAGTGTAATAAATCACCATAGTTGACTATCATAACAATAACAACAACAACCAGCAAGGTGTGCTGTGTACCATCCATAGAAGATGTGTTAACAGTAAACATTGATATACATCAAGAAATAGCAGAATATACCATCAATTGCTTGACTTATGGATTCATAATCCATAAACGTTCTAGTTGACCGGTTTTGAGAAGTCTGCATCAGAATAATTGTATGCTTGTTCGCCTGCACATGACAGGAAATGGTAAATTGCTTGGTACATTAGCAAATTACAACAATCTCTATATGCTTATAAATTCAATATCACTCACAAAAAGAAATCACAAGCATCGGCTTACTATGGGCTGCAATACACTATTTGATTGGGAAAAAAACACCCTATTTCTATTGTTTTCAAATAAACACAAGAAGAAAGTACTGCTAGCAGCAATCTAGCATGAAAAGATAATAAAGAAGACATAAAATCATGTGTGATTGATGATACTAAAGTATCAGCAATTACTTTAAGTTTAATTTTCTGTATTCAAATGGTACCCACTACAATTCAAGAAAGAAATTTCCACCAGCATAGAGCCGAGTGGTGTAAAGAAAGAAATTTCCATCTGGGCAAAGCGGACTTCGCCTTTACTAGTATTTACAAATGCTCAGAAAAACCCCTGATTTTCCCCAGATGGGGTGTCTACAAGATTCAAGAGTTGTCCCCTAGCCATGGTGTTTTCTATCCTAGGAGACGGCTCGAAATCTAACATAAAAACCAGAAAATAATCAGAACTGATGAAAGAAAACCACTTACCATGAACTCTCGAACCTGTCTTTCTTCGTTTTTATCTAATTTCTGTCGATTCAATCCGTTGAAGTTGAAACAAATACCGTTCTGATGTCAAGCTCGCTCTCTCTCTCTCTCTCTCTCTCTCTACCGGCGTATTCTCGCTTTTCACAATTTTTCTCGAGGTAAATTTAGTTACATGACATTGAGGTCCCGGAGAGATTTCTCAATTTATTTATGGGAAAGGGAAGGCTGCGCTCTTGTGCTGCTATTGCGCCAGGACAAAGACCAATGGAAGGTCACGTGAAGGTATCTTGAGTAAAAAGGACGGGTAACGCAGTCTTTTCGCCCCTGACACGCAAGCTGTTAGATTTCTTTTTCCTTTTATTCATTGGGAACGAGAACCCTACCTACTTGCATGGCCCATACCCCAAGTGAGTGACGGCAATGGGAGCATGGGTTGAGGCATCCAACCAAGGGATCAGGATGGTCATTTTGCTGTCCATATGACTGCACAGGAGCACACGATTGAGACCACTCTTTTCTGCATATTCATTTTAAAATAAGGAAAGGGGATAATATGATTGTTGCCCTACCACACCCCCTTTATGCCGACATATGCTCGTGTGAAAAGACTGCTCTACCCTATGTGTAGATACCCATGTGCGCTCTCACATTGGCCAATGTAGTTGTGCAAGAGCCACCCAACCTAGCAGCAAACCTCCCCTCATAGGGAAATTATGTTTGAGGTACCAACTTGAATCTACGACATTATTTGGTATGAATTATATTTTAATTTCATGGAGTGATTTTTATTTCGAAAGTTGTTTGGTTTGATTTTTGCACTTATTTCAGTGACACAAAAAACAAATTTCACTAAAAATTCTCAAATATATGAGAAACTCTTTAATTTCATTAATTTCAAAATTGAAGTTGTGTAAGTTGAAGCTGTGTTCACTCTTGCTCTTTAATGAATACATGGTTAATTTATGAGATTCCTTAGCTCCATTTCATTGCTCTTGATATCATCCACCTCCCATCCTTCTTCCTTTGCCTTTTTCATCCCATTTAGTAGGCTCCTTTTTGTCGCTTCCGTACCATTTTCTATCAACATGTAGTTAGCATGGAGTAAGAAACAGTTCCCTTTTGTTATAAGAGTTGTTGTCCAACCAGATATATTTTTAGTGTAGTTAGTCACCCTTGTACAGAATAGAACTATTTTGAAGAAACAGGTAGTGTTATTGTCTGGGTAGGCCTGGGGTTGAAGGAGAAATCTATTGCTCATCAAGGAAAGTAGGGTCCCATAAGGCGCCCAGGATTCTACCATTGGAGAATAGAGTTGGGGTTGGGCTTTTGATCTCCAAAGATGACATAATCCTATATTTCCAAATGTAGTAGCACATAATAATGAAGACACTGAAAAGTAATCCAACTTATTTTTTCGGTTGGCCATTATAATTAAAGAAATTCATAATTAATGATGTGAAATGAAAGTTGCTTTAAAGTTTATTTTTTAGACCCAAAGGTCTAGCTGCCCAAACCATCCCTGTAAACTCGCAAGAAATAAACAAATAAAAATATTCTCACTTTAGTTGTGGCACAAACCACAAAGTGCATATCTGTCCACCCAATTTTGCAAGATGTTCGTCGTAGGAATTCCATCATGAACAATTCGTCAAAAGAAGAGCATAAATTAGCGGTGGATTTTGAGTTTCCAAAAATAAACAATTGGCATGGTTAGTCATTACTAGAGTAACCTAGAACCATGTCATTGGCAGGCAGTGAAAAGAATCTTTCGATACCTTTGTGGGACCACTGATCTCAACATCACATATAATGGTTCGAATTTGAGATAGAGAGACTATAGTAATGCTGACTGGGCTACTGACAGAGACGAGCGTAAATCTATTTTGGGATATGCATGTGTCCTAGGAGACGGGACTGTATTTTGAATAACTAGAAGCACATATATATCACCCTATCCATGATGGAGTTCGAGTATATCACATGCTTTGCACCCGTTTAGCTGAGGAAGTTCCTACAGTGCCTTGGCATTACTGCTCATTCAGAAGATACAGTGCTTGTACACTATGATAGCATGATAGCCTTGATATTCGCTAAGAACCCCATGTTCCATGGGAAAGCCAAGTACATAGACATCAGATATCACTACATTCAAGACATGGTTAAGTAAGGGGAAGTTGTTTTGGAGCATATCTCCACGAGTAACATGGTGCTTGATCTATTGACTAGGCTTATTACTCAGGAAGTTTTCCTTACGCATGTTAGGAATTAGAGACTTCATCGTGGATAATTTGTATTTTCAATTTTGATATTTCTTTAGATATTATTGTTATCACTCCTTGATTTATATATGAGGCATACTTGTTTTGGGTGATTTGCATGTGTACATTTTTTATTTTTATTTTTGTAAATATGTCACTAGGCTTGAATCGGTCAATCAACAGGTGATTCACCTTAGTGCTAAGAAATAAATGGCAAGATGAGCCAAATTCACCATAGTGCTTAAAGATAGCAAGCAAGATGAATACATAACTTTAAAGATAAGTGGTGTCTCAGTTAGAGCTAAGATGAGACATTTCTATGGTTGAACATAGAGATTCCACGACTCAGTGTAGCTTACTTATAGTCAAGTGTGAGAATGCAAGTAGGTATTGTGGGGCGACTGGGCTAACTAACTCACATTAGCGCTTGAAAGTGCGACTGAACCCATACTCGTATGGTGTTCTTTTTTATCTTATAAGTGACATGCCCATCTTAGTGGGAGAAACATCATAGCATACATTTCATACTGTATGTGCTTTGTTATGACCATTTGTGAGGGTGATGTAATGGATCCTTTCTTTGTCACTATATGAGCCACTTAGATCAAACTGAGTTGATCCTACAGATACCCCCTACCTGAGATCATGTCATGAAGATGATGCCTAATGATGATACTTTGACGTGCTCCTTAGGATTATGGATGATGCGGTCCAGTAGGACACAATTGAGAATAGTTGGATTGACATGTGGGTTTACAAAAAAACGATTTAGAATTATACCTTTATTTTGTGGCTTATTGCCCAGGCAACTTGTCGTATTTGTATTTCAACATAGTCATAAGCATATTGCGTATTTAGGGGTCAACATTATTCATCATGAGGGATCAAGAGTGCTGAATCTACTGTAATTGGAATGTTTAGGGTAACCCATATTATTTTTGTAATGTGCTATATTGGTTAGATGGAAGCTTGATGTAACACTCCTCTCTTCGCACTATGTTGTTAGGTTGCACGTTCCATTTTTTGTATGATTAGACACCTATGATAAAGAGACTATAATGGATAATTGAGTATGTCCGCCTTGTGTGGACTAGTGGGAGATGTTAATTGAACTGGGTCTTGACCCGATTTGTTTGTGGGTCGCTCACTTAGGATAATAAAAAACCCACTAGGATTAGGAACCTAATTGGCCAAAACTCTATAAGTAGGAGGTGTCGCCACAATAAAGCAAATTTTTGACCTAATCACAAGAGCTCTCTCTCTCTCTCTCTCTCTCTCTCCTTATCCTCTTTTGTTTCTCCCAATTGAGAGTGTGTGTGTCTCTTCGCATCTCCATTACCATCCTTGGATTTGGAGGGTGGAACTTTGTAGGAAGATCGCCTCGTTCATTGTTTGTGCGGATCGACGAGTAGTACAATCTAATCCGTTATGCTGTGGGGAAAGCTTCATCAAGGTTACCCTCGATACCCATTTACTTTTTGTTTAATACTAATCACACTAAAAATATATTTGGATGGGCTACTGTTCTTATAACATAAGGGAATTGTATCTTACTCTATGCCAATGACATGATGACAAAAAAAGATATTGAAGCGGCAAAATGAAGCCTTCTCTATAAGATGAAAAAGGATAAAGAAAAAGGTTGGGAGGTAGATGAAATATGAAGTGATGCAGAGGAGCTAGGGAACCTTATGAAGAGTGCAAGCACTGATTTAAGGCCATGGTTTTCTATCCCCCCCTTTTTTTGGAAAGTGCTTAGGTTTTGTTTAACCCAGTTCTTGTACTAAGGCTAACAACGAATTGGTCAACATAGTTAAAATTGCATACGGGGCAATGAGCATGAAAACTCTGGTCATGGATCCATGATTAACACTTATTATGTTATTTAATATAATTTCTTTTACTTCTGATTTTATTTTTTATGGGGGATGAAGCCAAGGTATTTTCCATGCCTAAGGACTATAGGAAACCTGTAATAGTCGAAATCTCTTCATGGACAAAGCTAAGGGTGTATACAAGCTAAAGAGGTTATTGGATTTCCAAACATTTATTTTCTGACCAAAATCATTTCATCATGATGCGTTTATGTTTGGGGTATTTATTTATTTTAAGGGCTCCCGTATTTTATATGTACTTTAAAAGTAATTTTTGCTTGACTCCAGAGAATGTATTTCTGTGAAATCGTGATTCTTCATTTATTTGGGTGTTTGATTGTAATTAGTGATATTCCACAATTTATATAAAAGGGTGAGCCATTCATAAGTTAAGCAGTATAGGTTAATTGAAGATTCAGCGATTCTAACCCTGATATGAAAGGATTTAGTTCTTAGTATCAGTATCGGCATTTGTACTGGTATCAGTTTCTGTCAATACCAATCCAAATTGGATCGAATTGATCCATATCGGTCAGTTTTATCCCTTTATTTATTTATTTATTATTTTACCCTTAAAGGCTTAAACAGATACCGATAATTGATCCGGATCGGCTAGGTATCAGCATTGAGCTCAGCTGATACTGATCCGTTACGACCGATACGATAGATGCGATACTGATACTTAGAACCATGGCCCGATATAAATAACCTCGATTCCACATACGGAAGCCAATCTAACCATCGGGCCTCAGCTGAAAGTCGCGGAAAGGGCTAGCGACTCCATCGTCTCAAGCTGCCGGGAGACAACCATCGTCCCTGTTGCTGCTCGAACCTGCAGGTATGCTCTCTCTCTCTCTCTCTCGATTGCCCTGTCCCTCTCTGCTCTCTCTGCTCTCTCTGCTCTCTCTCTCTGTTTCTCGCCCTCGTTTGCTCTGTCCCTCTCGGCTCCGTGAGCCTTGGTAAGTGTTAAAACTTAAACTGATCTAGGGTTTCATATAGTTCTGGGGTTTGTTGGCATTGAGACTTGAGGTTTCTGAAAGTCACGAAGAGGAATGTACCTGGGGTTTCTGAATGGTTTTCACTTCCCTTTCTTTTTCCATTTTTAAAATTTATTCTTTTTTTTTTTTTCCTGGTAGTAGATTTTCTGCAATTTTTCGATGGGATGAGGTTGGCGTTTTCACGAAAACACTTGATGGGCATTTTTTAGTTGATTTGCATAAAAGAGATTTTCATTCTCCCTTGGTGAACTGTGGATTGCTGAGCTCTGTTTAATATTGAGGGGAAATTAGCTCATTGGGTAACATTTCATCTTATTCTTCTTGGTTAAGAAATAATTGGAGCAATGTAGCTGAAATAATTAGAGCTTTGTTGTAGTATGTCTGCTTAACAAGAACGATATTCGTCCCCAAAATGATCGCCAAACTTAATTGGATAAGAAACTCCACCGATTTGAATACTAACAATGTGGCAATTACCTAATTTTTTTTTGTTTCTTGAACCACCAGTTGAAGTGAGATCTCAGCCCAACTGGTTCATGGTGTTTTTAATACTCCCTTTCTCTTCATTATTCCCCTCACCTTATTGGCAAATTTGTTGGGGAAAACCAAGAAATTATTTATGTATATAAGTGTAATGGAACAGAGTACTGATTTTAGAAGGATGTATGTCCTATCTGCTTGTGTCTGAAATCTGAATACTGCCCACCAATTGGACTTATATTTTTGACTTAGGAGGGTTCTATATTTTGATGGCCTGTTGGGATAAGGTTATTGATTGTTGTTTTAGGATGATGTTTTTGATGCCCTGGTTCTTTGATCTTAGGAATGAAAAGATTTTTTCCCAGATACTTTGCATGGATATCCAAATCCTTCACTACCCAAAATTCTGCTGACTTTTTTGATGAGATGGAGGGGGTCTTTTTTCTAAAGTGGATTCTATATTTAGAGATATTTGTTTGTTGGGTAGATAAATATCCAAACAAATGAGATAATTGATTTAATGGTAGACACTTCATCCATTGATGATCTGGTCACTTTAATTCCTAAAATTGATAGGTTAGTGAAAATATAAGGGCTTAATGGATATCCTTCCCTAATTCATTCGGAAGGTTTTTTGTATTTGAAGGCTTTTAGTTTGATTGTCAAAAAAAAAAAAAGAAGAAGAAGAAGAAGAAGAAGAAGAAGAAGAAGAAGGAAAAGAAAAGAAAAGAAAAGAAAAGAAAAGAAAAGAAAAGAATATTATTTGAGGAGAGAGATGAATCCAACTGACTGACTTAGGGTAACCAAACAATTTTTCAGGCAGATTCTAGATGAATCCAACTGATAGACTCAGGGTAACCAAATATTTAATCCTTCAGAATTACGATTCCACAGAACCTCATTCTATGGAATTATGTATAGAATCAATACATGCACCAACATATTTATGCTACCAAAAGCTACGTTAGATGTCGGTAGATCATTTCTTTTGGGTCTAGAAGTAGCTCATACTTAATTTACCTTTTTAAAATTAACCCCAAATTTCTACCCAAAAAAATTAACCCCAAATTTCTACCCAAAAAAATTAACCCCAAATTTCTACCCAAAAAAATTAACCCCAAATACAATCGTATTTCTACTAGGTATAATACGGACTTAAAAACTGTAGAACTTGTAACATGTTGAAAAAGGGAAGACGAAGTTTTGGTTCGTCTCTTCTCAGTCTCTCTTCTTTCTCTCTGAATCTCTCTCAGGTCTGAAGTGCCCCAGCAGACAACCCCATTCTCTCTCTTTCTTATGTCTGAATCGAGCAGTGATAGAAGAAGCTTAAAATTTTTTTTAATGCATTTTTTATTCTGTTAAGACGTTGGGTTTTAACAGTTACCCCTTTCTCTGATATCATGTATCATTGAAAGGACTAGATTTGATATAGTGATTCATGAAACAACCCCTTTCTTTGATATAATGATTGATGAAAAAAACTGGCCACTCTTTCGAAATACGGTCAACTGCATTGCAGGATTAGATTTCCCACCATCCCTCTTTTTTTTTTTTTAATGTTATTTAGATATTGTTCAACTGAGAACTAGCATCTTTTTGATTTTTTTTTTTTTCTGTTATTTGAATATGATTAATGATTTGTAGAAATTCAGTTCTGGTCTTCTGGCTCCTTGCAATTTTATGATTCAAATATGGATATCTGCAAATTGTTATGCTATTACATATTTGTGATTGGCATCCTAATCTGTTAGGAAATTAGTTTTGAAATTGCATTCATTTCTTAAGATATTTCATTGTTAAAATGAATTCAGTAGTAGCTTGTTGAAATAACCCATTCTATATTTATATATATATATATATATTCTATCATTCATAAATTGATTTTACTTATATTATCACTTTGTTCTTTTTTTATTTTTTTTATTAGTTTTTCTGTAAATCATACTTATACCCAGTTTCTGGATGAAAAATGTGTGAACTCATTAGTAACCTTCTCCCTGGATTACAGAGTATTGTAAAATGAAGAAAGGGTTGCATCCACAATTGCAATGGATGTCATATGTAACCCAAAGTGGGAGGTTGATGCATGTCATGATGACCAGAATTCACAAAGTTGGTAAAGTCTACCATTTCAGGGCCAGGCGCCAGATGGCCCAAAGTTTAGGCCAGGTTGCTAAGTACAATCGTCGCTACGGTCTGAAAACTGAAGAGAACGAAGCAAAATGACCTTTTAGATACAAACTTCAAAGACAAGATTGCGGATTTTTTTTGGTTTTAGCTGTCATGTTTTTCTCTCCTTCTGGATGTCTTTATGGCAATAGTTGTTGAGAACTTTGTAGCACTTGCAGATATTTTGAGTTCACCATTTTGCTGCATAACCTAAATAAATTATTTTGTTCTATGAAGTTCATTTATTTTTTGTGAAGTAAATTCATGTTTCTTCTGGGTTTTACCATGATTTGTATTATTCTATATACTCGTTTGAGGGATTTAGAGTAGATGTAGGGTATATTATGTTGATAGGTTGCATCTGGCATTATCTGCTGCATTCACAAGGTTGTGTGGATAGAATCCCATTTCAAGGTTCCAGCCTTCTATAAATCTCACTGTTTCCAGAAACTAATCCTATTGAATGATCGTGGTCTTGTATCTTTAAGCTTTGTGCTTGTTCCCTACACCAATTAAAGTTTTTGTCGAATGAGATCTTCTATAGTGGAACATAGAATGATACATCAAGATAACCTCATACGGGGTCTACCTCGCTTGAAGTATACTCAGGCTCAATTCAAACTTTAAGTCAGCAAAGGCTTAACCCTCTTGCTTTGGGTTAGTCCCTGTTCACTCTACCTTGGCTCATATCCTCCATTAAATGGTAACTCCACTCCCTTTTTTACTATTTACAATTTATTTTTCACCCACACCCTAACTTCCTTTCCCATTGTCTATTTAAAACTGTCTGCTGGCACAAGATCAACTGGTGCAGTCATTGTCTTTTGTTGAACATCACTGACCCCTGGATATCCCCTCATTTGTATAATCTAGTGGGGAATGGTAAATAGGGAAACTCAGAACCCTCAAATGATTTTACGAAAAGAAAAAAAACAATTTTAACTTAGCAAACTTTATTGGATGTTTATTGGACTACCTACTTTGGCTCTGTCTGATTACAAGTAAAATTGGTTTTGAATAATAAATTTGAAGCTTTGTAATCATGATTGTTTTAACCTACTTAAATCTCTTTCCATATTTGATAATTATATTTTTCAGATGCAATCTTTATTTTACTTGTTTACAAAGTAAATTACATTTTAATAATCAGATTTGGAAATGTTTTGGGTTTGTTACTATCATTCCTACCGCTGATTAAGAATTGTCCAGAGTTTCTACATAAGATGCAGGATTTTCAGTTCTATTATGTTCAAGACATGCGTGAACCATCTCTATATTGTGAAATTTGCTCAGGAGGTTATCAATGGAGAGGAATGTTGTAGCTTGCCACTTGTTAATTTATTTGGTCCTTTTTATTTTCAGTTAATCTATATCAATGTACATGTACCATGTTGTTTTTAATATCCTGCAAAGGACGAATTGTTTCAACTCTTAAACATTCTCAAACATGTAAGAACAAAGAAAAAAAATCTCAAAAATCCTCATTAGCATACAAAAGGGAGCAGGGTGGTTTCCTTGATTGTTGGTGTTTGGGTATTCCTAGTCTCTTCATAAATGTTTCTGGGTGGATGTAGCTCAATGTTTCTCTTGTTTCAATTTACCTTGCTCAATCTGTATGTGATGTTTCTCTTTTTTCAATTGACCTTGTTCAAACTTTGTCCTGTTCAAATGTTAGGTACCAGTGCATATGCTATGAGCTTTGATGAATCATGTATTGTATTATATTTTACAGCCCTCGATGGGAGAGGGAGAGGGGGAGGGGGAGGGGGAGGGGGGGGGGGGGGTGGGGAAGAGAATTAAGCCTTAGTATTAACTTTTGCTTTTCTGAATTTTCTCCCCTCTACCCAAAATCTCAGGTTTGGGAGTGGAATCTCTATGTTATGACTTATGAGTTAGTTTTAGAGGAAAATAGAAGTGACCATGAAGGGCCTTCGATTCGCAGACAACTGAAAGCTCTGCAAAATTGGGTTCAGTTAACTACAGAAATATGAACCCTGAGGGTGTGGGTTTTAGACAAGATAGATTCCCATCAAGAACAAAGGTTTCCACCCAGAAATAAAGTTTTTGTGACCAGAGAAACCCTTTTGACATTCTTGAGGAGTTGAGGGGCCTGGTCGTTCCACAAACATGAAACATGGTATTTGGAGCAAATCTATAGAGTGTATTCCATCAAAGAGCCAAGAGAACTTGTTGACAAGCAGCGGGACAACCACAACTTATGATGTGGGTACGCATCTCTGGTCTAAGGTGATTAACAGAGGGGATTTCCTGGGTCAGAGCATCTAGAGCAAACACATGGATTCTTGTGAATATGATCCTCTCTAGCACAGTTCCTTTGTATGCTATGATCCTCTCTAGCATTGTTGATCACTCTTTTGAATTAGAAAACATGGATTCTGTTGAATTTGAGAAGTTCAATCCGGTAAATGGTCTGCTAACACATTTATCTCTGCTTTAAACCTCCTTTCTTCCATTATTTCGTCCTGGATGCGGAGGATGGTGTCAACAATGTTGAACTCACCGTGACATTGAGAGGGGGTGAATCAGTGTTTTTTAAAACCTTTTTTGCTTCTGAGAATGAATCAAATGAGTTGAGCACATTTCCAAGCAAGCACACAACATCAACGTGCTTCACCTTTCAGCCACGTCCACAGTCCAAAGTACTGCTTGAATCACAGTCTATATCCTGTAAAAAATGTATTACACATACAAGTTTTAGTGGCACCTATTACAGGGAACATCGACCCTTTTCTAGCAGTGACTTGAAGTTTACAAGATTATAAGAAAATGACATATGTAGATGTTACCAATAATAGAGCATTGATTGAGGTATTTCATCAACCAACTAACCTACAGTCAGTCGGATCAAATGAGAAATTATCTTCACCCCTTTGCTTGGCCATTGCTTCTTTTCTTTCTAAGCTTCCACATTTCTCTTCTTTTTCAGCGTTTTCTTCTTTGCAAAACCCTGTCTTTTTTTTCCTCAATTATCTCATTTTCCCCATCTACTCTTTTTAATTCTAGAGCTTCTTGAACTTCAAGACTTTTTAGGCTTATATGACTTTTAAGGCTTTAGCTTCAAGACCTCCAGACTCCCTTTATATAGCATAAACTTCTTCAAAAAGATAGTATTTCGCAGAGCCAATGGCTGGATGTGGGATCTACAATGGGACACACAATTTAAAGCAACAAAATGAAGACTTCACAGAGAATCTGGTCGACGACCCCTTGGTTAATTACTATTTTTTTTTCTGAAGTTAGGTTGACCTGATTCTGGAGCCAAATCAAATCTTACTTAAGAGGGCTTCAAACTTAGTGTTGAACCTGCTCGATGTGCAAGAGCAGAGTCCTGAAAATCACATACCATTTCTATTGTCTGATTCAAATTTCTCACGAAAGTTTACTTGATTTCCAACCTATATCATGTTGACGACTTTAAGATCCGACAGTCAGATTTGAAGGTGTAGGGCTAACAATTTTCTGCCCTAACATGCAACCTGTAACCTGCAACCTGACTTCAAACATTGCATCCACAATCTACTAAGACCAAGTGAGTGTGAAACACAACTGAGGGTGTTTAACAACAATGACAATACCTCACTCAATAAAAACAACTTGCTCAACAGACAAAACCTTTGATTTTCTTTCCTCTTCCCACAGATGTTGCCTAAGTATGGGCTTGTGGACAAGCCATTGACAAGTCAATTATCTGCCAATGTAAGAAAACAAAAGGATGGTGTAAATAGACTCTCCCATCATACATGAGACCTCACTATACTTTGGTTGGAAGGCATGACAGTACAAGGGCCAACTATTTATAAGGACACAAAAGGAACACAGAGTAAACACAATATTTCTCAAGGAATATTTTCTGCATCATTCATTGACATGTCAGGTAAGCAAGGTCAATCCATCATGATTTTTTGTTTTAATATAGACAACTATAATCTGAATGTGGCTATATAGAAAATCCACAGTTACCCCAACCCTGCAATTGTGTCTTATTACAGGCTTGCATGATCCTGCCATGTTATAACACAACAGATGAAAAGTCCTAACATTATGTGATTTTCTATAACAGCAATAGTAGTCAAAAATGGCTAATTGAAGTTACTAACATGGAGACCATTGGAACTTGGAAGATTAAGAGTTCTGAAGTCAGGACATTGAATGCACTAATTGAAGTTAATAACATGCTCCTTCCTGGTGGGTTTTCATCTTCATCAATACTATCATAGTATCATTGTTGCTGTTGTTGCTTGGGGAGGAATTCTTGGCCAAAATGGTACTTTTGGTGCCACAGTAACACTAATGAGTCCAAGTCACCAATCTAAATGAGTAAAAAACATGCCATATTATCAAGAGTATAAAAAAAATTGGATACTTTTTTTTGGGTGAATAAATATTCATTACCAAGCGAAGAAGAACAAGAATACAGCCCCTAGAAAGGGGAGGGAGAAGAAAGAGAGGATCTCAGCAGGAACTACTACTCCTGATAGTGGAGCTGGGGCGCTCCCAAGAGTTTACAATGTGCCAATTTCTAGGGGATGGGTTACAAGTGGAAGAATTCCGAGAGATTTTGCTTTGACATCAAAGGGAAAAAAAAAAAAATGGAAAAAATGGATACTTATATTGCAGAAACAGAAAAAATAGGATTTTCTTGAAATTTTTGATTGAGAAGATCATAAAGGGATTAAATGCCAAGAAAAAGAAAGGGATTCTTTAGACTAAAGCAATAAGGATAATTTAAATAAACCAAAGTGCAACCTCATTAGAAGTACTAGAAATCAGGGGCAGCACAATGTGGCACTGCCTAGTTGCCAAGAGGAAAGGTCAGAATCAATTCCATTGTTCTTCCATCAGGTGATACAGGTGGATTCCATTGCAGTTAGACTATGCAAAGGGAAACTCCAAACAGGCCTAAGAAAGTCAAATGCACTCTCCATCAGTCCTTGTTTGCTGGCTGAGTCTCTTAAACCATGAGACGGAAGGGCACTTGACATAGACTCAAGTAAGTAGATTCAGAAATGCAAAGCTGGTACTTTTGAAATTATACATGATTTCTGCGTCTGCAATCCAAAGGGGATTTCATGAGTCTTTTGAATGACCAAAATAATAGTAGAAAATATTAAATGAGAGATGTTCGAAACATGGAAACAGCCTCTCCTGCAAAGCAGGGGATGGCTGTGTACATTTCCCCTCCCAAACCCTATAGTAGGCGGAGCCTTGTGCACTAGGTTGCTCTTTTTTATTAAGTGAGAGCCACGATTTACTTACACTGCTAGAAAAAAACTTCGAAATAAGAATAATAATATTGCTTGACTAAACCAATTATGATACTGAACTACAAAAACTAAGGCCCCGTTTGATAACATTTTTACTGTTTTTTCTAGAAAATCTGTTTTTGGTTGTTTTTTTTTTTCCCATTGTTGTGATAGAACCAGAGAAATAAAGGAACAACACCTTCGTAGGAGAAAACAGGGAGGAGAAAAAGTCATAGGAGAGGAGAACTCTAACCCACAGTTGGAACGCCCATTTGGGTTGATTGGGTTTACCTTGGTCTTCTCCACAACAATTCTATTTGGATAGTTTTTCTTATCTCTAACAAGGTTTAAGATCTCGATCTCGCCCCTAATCTCGCTTAGTCATAAAAGAGAGATCAGGCGAGATCTTGCATTTTTCCCGGTCGACTCGGTGGCCATATGATCTTTGTAGCTCCTGAAACTTGCCATTTACCCTATTTTAGGCCTTCTAAACGCAGTGGAAACATTAAATTTTTTTTTTTTTAATCAAACTTAAAATGATACTTTGACTTCATACCCTACGTAAGTAGTCTCCAACTCTTCGGATCCTAAGCTAGTATGCTCTATTCCACAATCCACATTCCACACACAACACCACAGCTAATATTTTTAGAAGTTAGAACATATATAATAAATTTAAAAAGGTTATTCGAGTAAAAGAGCATACTAGCCTAGGGAATTTAGTCGATTGTAGGGATACATAGGATTACAAATGTTATTCGAGTAAAAAAGCCTAATCCTATGGTCACTTGAAGCTTGGACTTGATCACTTTACTTCATTATAAGGGTTGCTTCTTCCAAGTCATTGACGTCAATCAATTTCTTGAATAACCATAGCTCGGTGAAGCTTGTATCTTGTGATCACCAGCTTCTTCAATTGCTCTTCAAATGATGCTGCTTGGTATGTTCAGCATAGACTTGATGCTTGTTTGCTTCTTTGGGATGACCATTAGGTCCTTACAAAGATGTCTAATTTGCTAGACTATCACCTAGGTGTTCATGTTTTATCATCACCAAAACATATTTCACATTATGGAGTATTGGGTATATCCAATATGCCAACAGGTAACGCACAACAATGATTATATCTGTCCTCCTACCAAGATCACAGCTTCTAACCCAAAACTCTTCTCGAAATGATGCCTTCAAATTTCGTTCCTCTAGCACAAAGCAAATAAACTGATGGAAATTAAGACATAAATCCACAAACATTAACAATGATAACCACAACATATATCAGACAGTTCAGAGAATCACTTCAATGCACACTGATGAAGGTGAAGCTCTTGGTTACTTGAATAAGGCTACTCATTAGTATAATTTTTGCAAAGATAATAGTTCCATGTTTTCTTAAAGCTTTCCCATGGGAAGAAAAAGAAAAGCTCTTCTGGATAAAAGGATGCAAGCCAATCAACAAAAAATGTCACTGTAAAATCTTATATTCAATAGTAGGGCCACAAAGTTATTGGAATAGGATTGGATATGTCATATTTTGTTAATACTTCAGTTTGGTTAATACAAGGTGGCTTCAATTCTTCCCAAACAATGATGCTTCACATTTTATAGTCTCAAAATCTAGTCAGACCCCAAGTTTTGGAATATTCAGACACAAAATATCTATTTTTCCCTTTATAGAATAAAGAATTAATTATTTACTAAATTGACATTTTCAACCAGGAATGACATATCTTGATCAAAGACTTGGTCATAACCAAGAAACAGGGACATACATATACACATATTAAGCATTAAAAAAAATAAAAATTATAATACACAGTGAAGCATAAAGAGTGATTAGTTATCAATTAACTTGCATATGCAAAACTTGGACCTAGAAAGTATATAAAAACTTCTAAATATGCAATGGCAGAAAAGAAGGAAAAGAGAAAGCAAAAAATCTAGTTCCTTTCAAACCGAAATCGAGGAAACTGGGAAGATCATCAATGAGCAGAAGAATGATAATGAGTGTCATTGTGTTTAACTGAAAAAATAATCACCTCTATAGATAGCAAAAAAAGATAATAAAAGATAACACATTTTTCTTCGCATTCTCCACGTATGAAAGATAGCAAAAAAAAGATAATAAAACATATATATATATATATATATAGAGAGAGAGAGAGAGAGAGAGAGAGAGAGGCATAGTTATCAAGGTGGTCCAGCCTGGACTGCCACCTTGGTCGCCTCGGTGACAAGGCATCCGCTTGATTATTTGCCTTCCTCCCTCGCCTTAGTTTGCTTTACGCCTTGATAACATTTGATCAGAAGAGTGCCCTAATGCAACAAACTCCCACGAAAACCCATGGTCGCCATTATCACCGATGGTATTGACCACTGGATTGCAGAACTGTGGCTTAGTGGTGGTTTTGTAAGAACTACTGAAAAAAATAATTTTATCTTCTCCCAAATGGAAACAAGAACCATGACAGCCACACCTTTTTGTTTTTGGTTATTAGGGTTGACTAATTTTATTTTACAAACATCAAATTATATAGATCCTTCTCTTAACAAACTCATTGGCTTTACATTTAAGACTACAGAAGCTTGGTTCAATAACGGTGAGAGAAGAAAAAAGACTACAGAAGTTTGAACAGAAAGCAAGTCAGACCATTAAAAAATGGAAGGCAATAGCAGGCTAAATGGACATAGGTGAGGGGCTGTGAAATTCCACAGACTGAACCTAGAACTGAAAGCTCTTCTGCAAGCACCTTGAGTTCCTCAAAGATTTAACAGAATCAGGAGGGTCAGCATCAATACTTTCAGAAAAGTGCAAAAGAGCACATCTCTGAATTTCTCAATCTGGCCTTCTTTTCCATAGGCATCCAATATGTAATTATAGGCTTCAAGGGAGACAGAATCCAAAAAATTGCATTTTTCGAACACTAGGTATCATATTCTTTATGTCTTTGCTTTGCCCATAGGCAGTTATTATAGTATTGTAAGAAGTCATATCTACCAAGCCTTGTTTTTGGCAATGCAAAAATTGCAAAAGACCTTCCTGGCCTTCTTGAAAAGCCTGGCCTTTCCATAAACATCAAGCATGATATTGAAGGTAATGATATCTGGAGCAAACCCATGGTGGAGCATCTCATCAAAAAGCCGAGAAATCTCATCCAGTGGCAAGGCATGAGCACAACAATTAATGGCACAATTATACAGTTCTTGATCCCAGGTGACACCACTCTTCAATATCCTGTAGTATGTTTCTGCCAACTTCTCAGGATAAAATGATGCATGCCAATCAACAAAAAATGTCAGTGCGAAAATCTTATATTCAATAGTAGGGCCACCAAGTTATTGGAATCGGATGGATATGTCATATGCCTTTCTTATTGGATATGTCATATGCCTTTCTTACTTCAGTTTGGTTAAACTCAGGATGATCATCATGAGCAGGATAAATCTCCAGCAGAGAACATATCATAGCCTTACGCCCTTACTACAATCAAAGTGAAATGCCTCAATTTGCAGCTCAACACTCAAATGAATGAGTTTGTTGTGTAATTATTCAGTAATAAGCAAAATCCATAGTTCACATATAAAAAAATAACAGTAAAACAGGATTTACCCCTTCTACCCCAAAAACAGAAAAACAGGATTTACCCCAATATCAATGAGATTTTGTTCATATCATCAAGAAATTCCATTTGCTTGACTTGGGTTTGAATTGTTGTCCCACATGCATGTATAGACTTAAAGAAAAAAAATTAATAAATATAATAAAAGACGGTTAACAAACTGGAAACTAATAAAAGGTGGTTCAATTCTTCCCAAACAATGATGCTTCACATTTTATTGCCTTAAAATTTAATCAAATCCCAAGTTTTGGGATATTCAGACACAAAATAAATATTTTCCATTTATCAAATAAAGAATAAATTATTTACTAAAGCTTTAAATTTTCAACCAGGGTAGACTGTAGACAAGGAATGCCATATCTTGATCAAAGACTTTGGTCACAACCAAGAAACAGAGACATACATATGCACATATGAATCATTAAGAGTGATTAGTCATCAAGAACTTGCATCTGCAAAACTTGGACATAGCAAGTATATAAAAAACTTCTAAACTATGCAATGACAGAAAAGAAGAAAAAGGGAAAGCCACAAAAATCTAGTTCCTTTCAAACCAAAATTGAGGAAACTGGGAAGATCATCGGTGAGCAGAAAAATGATAATAGGTAAAAGTCTTATCTAGGTTACAAATAGAGCAAGTGAAATTAATTGGAATTAGAGAATGCTCCACCATCCCATTACCCACCAATGCCAAGAGTTTCCTCAGTTCAAGACAAGCATATAAGATAAACTTTTAACAACAGAAAAAATAAGTAAAGACCTTGAAGTATAAGAAAGCAGGGGGATCAAAAGGGAAAGAGAAAAGAAAGATAACAGAACACCCACACACACACACACAGAATTCCCTAATCCAATGAACACCCATGAAAATCATGGTCACCATAATCACCAATGGTATTGACCACTGAATTGCATAACTGTGGCTTAGTAGTGGTTTTGTGAGAACTACTGACAAAAATAAGGATACAGATGTCAGTGGCAGCAGTTGTAAATTACAGATAATTATCTTCTCCCAAATGGAAACACAAACCATGACAGCCACACCTTTTCCATTTTGCTTATTGGGATTGACTGATTTTATTTTTAAAAACACCTAATTACAGGATCATGTTGTTGACATATGCAGCGCAGATTCTTCTCTTTACAAACTCAACAGCTGTACATTTGATACTACAGAAGTTTGAAAAGAAAGCAAGTCAGACAATTTCACAAAATGGAAGGAAATAGCAGGCAAAATGGACATTGACGAGGAGCTGTGAAATTCCACAAACTGATAACCTAGAAATGAAAGGTCTTACTGCAAGCAGCTTGAGTTCCTTGAAGATTTAACAGAATTAAGAGGGCCAGCATCAATCCTTTTCCAGAAAAGTGCAAAAGAGCAATGGTACCAAGAAATAGTTATAACTCAGCACTTTTAACTTGACCTGCCCAACTGTTTCATCCATAAAGACCACTTAACTGCCTCTAGGAAATTATCATTCCTTTGCAGTGCACTGATAATATTAAGGTATGTCTTCTTATCAGGTTTGATCCCATTTTCTCTCATTTCCTTCACCACAGCTACAGCCTCTTGCACCATCCCGGCAATACCGTATGCCTTTATTAATGTGTTGTAACTGCATAGATCAGGTTCAAGTCCACATTCTTTCAATTCAGTCAGCACACCAGCAACATCATCAATCCACCCTTGTTCACCATATATATTGATCATAATATTGTATGTATAGTGGTCAGATGCACACTTCGATTCCTTCATCCGTAGCAACACATCTCTGAATTTCTCAATCTGGCCTTCCTTTCCATAGGCATCCAACATGCAGTTATAGGCTTCAAGGGAAACCGAGAATCCATTAAATTGCATTTTTTGAACACTAGATATCATATTCTTTATGTCTTTGTTTTGCCCATAGGCAGCTATAATAGTATTGTAAGAGATCACATCTACCAAGCCTCGTTTTTTGGCAATCCAAAAGACCTTCCTGGCCTTCTTGAAATGTCTGGCCTTTCCATAAACATCAAGCATGACATTGAAGGTAATGTTATTTGGAGCAAACCCATGGTCGAGCATCTCATCAAAAAGCCGAGAAATCTCATCCAGTGGCAAGGCATGAGCACAACAATTAATGGCACAATTATACAGTTCCTGATCCCAGGTGACACCACTCTTCAATATCCTGTAGTATGTTTCTGCCAACTTCTCCGGCATGCCACACCGTTGATAAATCCGAAGGATGTCCATGAACAAAAAGGTGTCTGGGATGATATCCTTCTGCTTCTCCATTGCATCTAGGACTGAACAAGCATCATTCAAAGAACCAGATTTAACATACAGCCTAACAACAACACTATAGGCAATCATGTCCAAGGCAATTCCTGAAGACTCTAGCTTAAGATAGAGGTCCCTTGCTTCAGTAAAAAGACCCATGACGCCATATATGTCTATCATTGTACAAGTGATGTGTAGGTTTGGACGGTCATCCAATTTGGGCATTCGAGTAAATATCTTAACAGCATTTTCATGATGACCCATCTCTTTGCAGGAGCAAATTAACAAGTGATACAAATTCTCCTCAAAAATTGGGTCCTCCCACTGTTTGTCCCTTAAAACATGCAAGGCATCATCAACCAAACAATGTTTCACATAAGCCACGACCAAAATTGAACATGAAGTCTGGTCAACCAACACATGTTCATAAAACATACCTTTCAGAATCCAAGGCACCTGGTCTACTCTTCCAGCCTTCTCATATGCTTGTAAGAGACTACTGAGAATGGAGGAATACTGGCACCCCATCTTCCTCATGTCCTCTAGGGTTTCAACAGCACCTTCTTCATCCCTATACTTTGCCTGCAGGTTTATCATTGTGTACAGGTTAGATGAGTTGGGTTCAAATCCTGCCCTTTTGAGTTCTTTATAGTACCATCTTGCTTCTGAATAATTGTCAACTCTACCCCAGCCTTCTACCATTGACCTGTAAGTTGTTTCATCAGGTTCCAGACCGACATTCTGGAGGTTTTGGTATAGGCTCTGTGCAACATCCATATCAGAGGCTCTCCCATAACCAGTGATCAAAGTGTTGTATGCAACAATGTTCTGCGAAATCCCTGCTTCATGCATTGACATTAATATGCATTCAGCCTCCTTTAGCTTGCCTTGCTGGCTATAAGCATTTAGTAAAACTAACCAATTCTCCAAATTCGGAATCACTCCATCTTCTTTCATTAAGCTAATAATCTCTTCTGATTTATCATATAAACCGAGGCGGGTATATATTGTAATCATCGCCGAATAGGCAGATTGACACAGCAGTTTGAAGGACCTCATCTGTGCAAAGGTAAATTCTGCTTCTTCAAGATTGCCACTCTTCTGGCATAGACTCATAAGCATACCAAAGGTGGCGATATTGGGATTAACCTCATTCTCCAACATCAAATGGAACCACTTGATTCCAATAACTGCAAGACCCTTTTTATAACAAGCATATATCAGTGAATTGAAAACCTGAAAGTTGAGTTTGCAATCAGAAACAGTAGTCATCTCTTTAATCAATTCATGGGCTCCATCCCAATCCCCTTTCCTTCCCAGCACTCGAAGTACCAAAATGTAAGCAGTAGGATTTTCTTTCAATTTCCCATTGCTTCTCATCCAATTGAAGAAGGTTAGTGCTTTGATGTCACTGACCTTCTCAAGCCGTTTTAAGACAGAGTTACAACGCTCAACACTTGCAGAAGGCGCAACAGCAGGCATGGCAACCACTAAGTCATTATCAATACAAGAAATTGAAACAGACTCCTTACCCTCTTCGTCACATCCAAATGATGTTTTTTCTTCTTGTTCCTTCATTCTAGAACCAGAGTTCAGAGCTTCTTCTCCCTTGGCAGCCCGAAATCTCTTCCATATTTTTCTTCTGATCTTCGTACCCTCACGTTTAGGAATTGGGTTTAATTCTGACTTTGATTCTTCCAATGATTTTTGGGAATGAGAATCAACGGGGTTTGATTCTGGGTCGTCGACCAGTTCTGTGGCCAACCTAGAAGCACTGATATGATCGAGTCTTCTGAAGGGGTCAGCATTAAGAGCTCCTCTGGAAATCTGAACCCAACCAGTAAAACAAGAAACCCAATAGGTCTCCACCTTCCCTGAAATATTGGACTTTCTGGGTTCATATAACTCCGTTACAGTTGAGAATTTCAGAGAAGCCATGGATCACGGTGGCCTTCTCCGAGAACTTTGTTGTATCAAGTCGTTCACAGGTATATATGGGAGACAAAAAAAGGGAGCAGAGAGAGAGAGAGAGAGAGAGAGTTCTCTACCGTTATCTCTGGTTGGTCCGTTGGATAATGAAAACTTAGTTTTTTTTTCCTTTTTCTTTTTTGAAAACTGGATAATGAATGTTGAAGCAGTGGACGATAATATTCCCTTGCTTTTGAAGTAGGAATGGTTTGGCTATGATGTATTGAATGGAATGGTGGATGATCGGATGTGAGGTAAATTTAGGAATGAATGTATCACAGTTGATTTGGGAGTTGTTTAGATCAATGATCAGTTATGAGAAAATGTTTGAGATGATATGACCATGTCCAATAGGTTGTGGCTTATGGGGAGTGGAGATGCCCGGTAAAGAGGAATGATATATATATATATATTTTTTTATAAAAACAGAAAAATTTATAAAAATTATAAAAGAGAACATACATCATGGTAAATTATTGGGGAAATTGTTGGGGAAGGGATTGAAATTCTCTTTTTGCGAACAGAACCCCAAAAACCACTAGTTTTAAGGAGGTAATTACATCACCACGTGGTGATTTAAGATGGAGACTCAGTTTAATAAAAAAAAGTTGAATATCCAAAAAAGGGAACTTCATGAATAGGCCAAGAGTAATTCTTGTTAGTTAGTAATAAAATCTTGGAGAGGTTCTGAATCACTCCAAATGTCCTACGTTGCTATGCTTCTTTCTTCACGTGCTTCACTCCCATGAACAACCCTCATAAGTATTTCAATGGTGTTTCAATGCTTTGCCAGGAGATGGATTGAGTTCTTTTTAAGGTGTCCTTGTGAAAAATGGATCGCTCAGGGAAGTATTTAGAGGAGAGGATCTTGACCCATAGAGCATCTTGTTTAGTTAATAAACGCCATCCCAACTTGAGGAGGGGGGCAAGATTTTGAGTTTCAGACTTTCTGATACCCAAATCACCCAAAGAATTTGGTTTACAAATTTTGTGCCATCCAATGAGATGAGATTTATTTGAAGAATTTATGTTACTATTTCAGAAATATAAATATACAGAATTCATTTCCTGCATATTTGTTTTAGGAGGGCAAAGAAAGATATTGAATATGAAGGAACAGAGGAAAGTGCAGATTGAATCAAGACAAATCAGCCGGTAGAAGAAAGCAGGTTTGCTTTCTACATACCAAATTTTTTTTTACCTATTGTCCAAAGGGTAAATAGGAGTGATATGATCCAATTGAAAGAGCTAAAAGAGCTAGGAGCATACTCAAAATGACTAATAAAAAAGTAGTGAGAAATGACAAGCATAATTTGGATCTTGTCTTAAGTATAACCTAGATAGAACTGATTGAAGGGCAATGATCAATATAGTCAGACCTATTTAATTGAGAATTTTTCCTAACTTGCTGGTGTTGTACTCCTTTCCTTTTAACTTTTTAATTTTAATTTTATTTTTTGCATAGATCCATGTAACCCACATCATGAAATTAGGATAAGGCTGAATTTTTTGTTGTTGAAGTGGAAATGGGTTGAACTAATTGATCCATGTAGCCGAACTTATTAAATTAAGATAAGTCTTTGGAAAAAAAAAAAAAGAAATCAGAATTTCAGAAAGTGAAATTGGGACCAAACTCAAATAAATCAAATGTCTAATTGAAATCGATGAGTTCTAATCTCTTGTACGGCTCTGGTCCAGTCAAGATTGAGCTCAATCAACTAGAAAATGAGGTCAGAGGTGAGAGATTCTTAATTTCTTCCCCCCCCCCCTCTCTTGTGTGATCAGATGATTCCTACTTGTTTGATTCTGTTTTATCTTTTTTTTTTTCCCAGTTATTTATTGTACTCTCTATTTGATTCTGAAATTGTCTTTTTTTTTGTTGAAGTTTTGATATTTGTGAGTAAATAAATGCTAAAAATGGATTTTTTTTTCTCTAATTTGTGAGCAGAAAAGTACATCTTAAAGGGTTCTCTGAGTGTAATTTTTGGTTTTCTTCCTGGAGTTTTCTGTCCTCTCTGCAAATTCATTGATGTTTCTACATTTACACATCTTTAAAATTTTCTTATTTAACATTTTAACATATATATATATATATATTTTTTTTTTTTTTTCTTTTGACCAATTCTTTCCACCCCTATTTCGTTTATTTTGTGTAATCCTATTTTGTATGTGTTTTGAGAAAATTCGTGTCTAGTTTTTGAGCTTTTTGTGAAGAACTATTTAATAAAACTTTCGCAACTGGAGGATCTAGGAGGGGCAAATGTACATAACTTTACTCCCTACAGAAAAAGGACGGGTGGTCGATCATAATTTTTTCTTTTTCTAACGATGGGTAGTCAGGCTGAATCTACAGGCTTATACTGACCCCACAACCTCATGAACACTGGGTCATATCGGGGTTGAATGAGAATCATTCAACTTTCACTGAAAGTAGTGAAGAGCACTAAACACCCCATCTTGAGTGGTTCTAAAGAGATAAGAGGAGTCGAACTCAAAACAACACGCTTACTGTGGTGAAGATCCCTTGCCAACTCTAACCCCTGGGGTTGTCGGTAATCATTTCTCTATGCTATAGAGTTCAATAATCATTCCTTATACATGCTGGTTTATTTGCCTGTACTCATTGGCTGGTTGGAGTTTGTTTGGCATCTAAATGGAAAAGAAAGCAGTTGATAGTCCAACTGTACAATTCAGTTGATTGTGGTCATTTTTACATGTTTGCAGGTATGGAGAGGGAATTGGGAGGCACAGGGAGGCAGTGAGTGGCAGTGAGTATCTGACGACTTGGGTGCATGTCGGGTCCTTTCGCAGCTGTTGGATCCTCACTGCCACTCACTGCCAGCCGCAGCAGATTTAAGTTCAGGAGATGCACATGCAGAAATCAAGGAAGTAAGGAACTCTGAACTCTTCAAAGAAAAGGCAGTTGGAAAGGTAATTAAAGTACTGTGAGGTTTGGATTTTGTTTGTAAGAAAAATAATGAACACCAGCTTAATCTCTCAACCTCTTGCTTTACTATGCTTGTAATGCGTTCCACTAATCTGGTAGGACAGGTTCATGGAACTAACCCACAGGACAGGGTAGCAGTGAATTAGCTTAGGACAGAAAATGGAAAGGTCAAGATCTCCCAAAACCAGTCAACTAAAATTTTGATTGAGTGCTGGCCTAAGGCTGCTGAACTTGTGGCCAAAAGATCTTCAAGAAACCAATGGTTAGATAGTTCGAAGTACTAGGATGTGTTAGGATGAAGCATTGTTCATTAAGTGTGGCACCTACAGTTAAAGTTGAAAGACTAAGTTTGGAACAATAACTGACGGATGACTTAGAAATACATAATATATCACACGTCTCTGTTGTAGGAAATTTGATGTATGCTTATGTCTATACAAGGCTTGATATTGCCTTCGTATTAAGAGTATTGGGAAGGTTCTGGAAAAATATGAATATGCCACATTGAATAGTGGAAAATAGAGTGCTAAGATATCTTTAGGGCACTAGGATTGCATGCTCACATGTAGAAGTATTGATAATTTAGAGCTGATTGGATATTCAGAATCAGATAATTTGGATGTGGATATACTGGAAATCCACTTTGGGATACATTATTTTACTTACTGGAGGAGCAGTATCTTGTAAGGGTGTAAAGGAACCAAAGACTACATGGCTAATATGTATTATCTATTAGCATGTTATGAGGCTAACTCTCAGGCACCATGGCTAATACGTATCGTCTATGACAATACTATGATAGTTCGCTTCTCTAACAACACTTGCTTTTTGAGTTGATATAGACACATTGAGATAAAGTATTTTGTTGTTAAAGATGTTTGGGAACATCAAGAGCTATAAGACATGTTGGTATCAAGGAAATGATTGTTGACCCTTTCACAGAAGGGCTTTTGCCCAAGGTATTTGTGGATCATATGGGATTATGTAAATCATCATGTATCTGAATGTTTTAACAAAAAAATTGCAATTTATAGTTGATGTCTCCTTTTTTTTATTTTTATTGAAATGACAGACTCAAATTATGACAAAAGGAAATTAAGTTTTTTTTTTTTTAATTGAGATAACAGACTCTAATTATGACAAAAAGACAATTAAGTTTTGGACTCTGAATTGACCATGGGATATGGTTAATTCCATACAGTTGAAGCTTACTACATAAAGATTCATTTTGAAAGGGTGGCTTTTCATAATACATGAAAGAGAGTATTTTACATACTGGACATGTACCGCCATGATTTATGGGTTAGATTCTTTTAAACATAAAGTAGTCCATAAAGATTGAGCATAGTTGTTACAATTTTTTTTTTTTTGTTAACCAAGGTGTCCGGGTCACCTTACGCGCACCTCGACAAATCCTCAGAGAGAATCGAACTTGAAACTGTGCGCCTATCCATGTAATCCCCAATTCACCCTAACCATCTTGACAACCCACAGATGGCTGCATAGTTGTTACAATATGGTCATACATGAAGTTTGTAATTCAAGACAATTTTACTATGTGGCCCAAATAATCACATCAACCATGCATTAGTTGAGTCCCACTAGTGTTTGAATGACTAAAATGCGGGATTAGTTATCACTTCAGCGGTTATAACCATCTACCTTGATGAAAGGGGGTAGTGGGGTGGTTATCTTTAAGGGGTAAGGGGTAAGTGGGTCTTGGCTTTGCACGGTGAAGTAATAGAGTTACCATCAATCTCTGTGAGTCTGATACAAATTGTGCAGAATTCAAAAATGTAGAAATCCACAAAAAGTAAATTCTAACTATTAAGAAAAGGAGACATCCTAAACCATGAGAATTCATCCAAACTGACACTAATTGGAAAATTGTTTCTGGTAGGTAGGTTGATTGGATCTTGCATTGGGCTTTAGAATTTCACCCAAGGAGAGCCTTGTGTCCAAACTTAGCCACATTTCTAGTGCATATGTATGAATTTCAATGAGGAATTTTGAGAAAGGAAGGGTAGCTTAATGTGAAATATATGAAGATAGATAAAACATTACAAAGGATATGAATAGTTAGAAATAAAATATCATCTTGACATAGATCCAAAATTAGCCTAATAAAGTGTATTTGAACTATTACACATTCTGCAAGAGAACAATGGTTGCCAATGTTGATCATCTAAGGTTATTTGATTTTATTCAAGTTACTGATCGTCAATGTTTCTCGTTAACTATAAATCGATATTTGTACTTTTTTTTTTTTGCTAATGATGGGTATCCAAGCCTTCGGCTTGACTAGTCCCATGGGTCCATATTGACCTCACAACCATATGGATAGGGTCATGCCGGGATTGAATGAGAACTATTCAACTTTCACCGAAAACAGTGAAAAACACTTAACACCCTGTATGAGTAGCATCAGGGAGGTAAGAGGAGTTGAACTCAAAACCACAGGCTTCGTGAGGCGAAGGTCCCTTGCCAACTCGATAACCCTGTCTGCGAGATCTTCATTAAAGATAAGTAGTTGCTCCATGAAGAGGCAGAATATACCTCAACCCCATCAAAGCAACACTACATCGCCATTTTTTTCCTCTGTAAACAATGGAATGGTGTTCTCTTCATCCTTCCTATCTTTTCGAGGTTCATTTCAAAAAGATCAGCAAGATCGCCATAGTTTCAAGGATTCAGATTTCCATTGGGGGTTCTAAGGAAGCTCATTTGGTCTCAGAGTTTTGCTTCAGGAATTCAATGCGTGTGTTCTAAGAACCAGAAACCTCTCTTGGGCTAGTTACCTTTGTTAATATTGAATTCAAAAGACCGATCTGATGAGAGGAGGGTGTTCCTAGGTTTTATTAGGAAAGGATTTCTCATTATAATCAGTGTGAGATCAACGCTCAGCTTCACATGTAGGTGGCTCAGAAGACTCAAAACCACCATACACATGGACGAAGAATGTAACCTACTTTGATACTACGTAATATTCAATCTAAAAGCTCAAACTATTGGGTGTGTAAGGATAATAGTCCCACATCGATTGTGAATGAAAAATCCCTTCACTAATAACTTTGTAAAAAAAACCTCTAGACCGGTCTTTTGACTTGGAAATTTTTATGGTATTGGAGTGGGTGTTCTATATACATATTTCTATCCTACCTACATGTGAGAGAAAGTGTCAGTAGAATAATCCCACATCGGCTTCCCTTGAGGCTCTCTACCATTCATAGGTGTGATTTCTCCTGCCTCACCGTTCGAGCTTGTGAATTAGATATTAAAATACCTATCAAGCCAACGGACCCAGACAAACAATACTGGCGACATTCAGACGTCCTCTAATAGAGGATCATCACATTTTATGCAAGCACTTTCTTGTCAAGAATCAACTAATCCATTTGGGAAGCACACGAACTCCAAATCTTGCCATGTGTTTATTTTTAAAGTTGGTGAAAAGAAATTGGTGCAAACCAAGCATCGGTGCACTTGAGAAGAGTACATCAAGTGACCAACCCTCAGGTAGGTACTCTCCGAGCACAAAAGGTGTGGACATACTTTCTTTTTCAAATAAATCCTATCATTTACATGGATAGTGATGACTCTTGAAAATGAAATAATAATGTTACTTTTATACGATTCTAAAAATATGTTTTTAACCTTACTTAAATAATTTTTGGACTTGTTACTTTTATACTATTCTAAAAATATTTTTTAACCTTACTTAAAATAATTTTTGGAAATAAGATAAAAGGCAATCAAAAGAAAATTACAATTATTCACTTCACCACCTCATGACAAGAAGGTGCAGGTCTTTGTGAATAACTGAAATTCCATATATAACAACACTATGGAAGCAACTAATTTAATTGGCAAAAGTTCATTTAGATGGCTCGTCATGATAAGGTTCTTAGAATGGTCCCAACCACATGTACAGTCGATCTTAGCCAGCTGACCATTGGGTTATTTTACACCTTATGGATTAGCCGCGAATCAAAATTCATACTCAAATCCAATAAAATATTTACTCATTTATAGCCATGCTTGAATTTTTCAGCCATGTTTGTCCATGCACCCTCAGCAGTACCCAGATTTTGAAAGCTTTTATTTTGCCACTTGGCTAATACCATTTGGGCTGAAACTTGACATGTAACCTTAGGACCTTGGGCGCGATCTGTCCACAAAATTTGAGTTCAACTGATCTGTCACATGGCAGATATTTGGGTCGTCATGAGAAGCTTATCATGATGGGCTGTCCTGGATAACATTGGCAAATTAATTTCTTACCTAGATAACATTGTCAACTACAAGTTCTTAATATTCCTTTCTGGACAGTGGCATTCTCACAAACTCAAACCACCCACACCCTGTTCGGAAGCTCCCTCCACCTTCTACAGAAAAAGCATGGTATGTTGCTTTGAAAAAAAAAAAAAAATTGAGAAAGAAAAGGTCTTACAGAAGCTGCACTAGTTCAGATGATTTATGCTCCCCAAACTGGATTCTGAATGGGATAAGCACTAATTTTTCTGTTTCCAGATAAACTTTATTGAACACTAGCCTAACTAAAAAATAGGAGCAAGGGGGGAACTGGTGACTCCAGAGCCCAGGAAATGGAACACTGAAATCTCAATTTTTCTGCTGTTTGCATTAGCTCAAGCGTCAAGAACATAAAAGTGAAGTTTCATCCTTTTCAGTGGCCTTTGGAGCTGTACATATTTTTGCTTATTTTAAAACTTCAAATGAGATAGAACTCACCAGCTCATATTGGCAAAATGCTTAATCTGGACATCCATATATCAATCTGTAAGTCTTCTCACCACCTATCTTGGTTGTGGAGAAGCCAAGGCCTGAGAGATGGGCAGACGTTCTGTTGGGAGTGAGAGTGGTGGAAAGAATCATATCTTCTCTATATGGAAACGATTAGAACCTCCTAAGTTGGTGGATTTCAAGTTTTCAGATGTATTCTTCTCCATAATTAGGGCATCCTCCAGTTCTCGGACAACATCTGCCATGCATGGTCGGTAGGCCGAGTGGGACTCGGTGCATGCCAATGCTACCTCAATCACTTTCCACATAGACTCTGCATGATATCCTGCTTTTATGGCTGGATCTACAATATCTTCAATTCTTGAATACATGATGAATGATTTGGCCTGTATGCACTCTTCACTAATTAAGTTTGTATCTTCAGAAAAAAAAAGTTTAAAATTAAAGATCACGAAAATATCAAAGCATTATAAGACCACTCCTTTTAAGACTTCATGTCAAATGCTACTAACAAAATATGTGTCAAAACTCATAGTGTGAATACATTAATGACTTTGGTAACATACAAGGACAATTCACTTATGGAATTTTCCTGTGATACTATTCACTTTGGTGTGACTATTCTAGCTTCTTTTAGGAATGAACACTTTCTCATATAATAATTGGATGTAAGGCAGGACAGATTCAAAATCCTGCAGGTAATGTAACTCGAGGCAAGAGAAACCTTAGGTTCAAGTATTGCCCTTTTGCACCAAAATATCAATAATCATAGAGTTTCTGAGCTTGCAATTAAAACCTCAATTATAACAATTCAAAACAGCGAAAAAGGAGTAGAATTTATGAAGTACAAAAGGATAACCACCACTTAGCAGTTAGCTCCAACCACATACTCTTTTAGTGTTAGCTACCCTAGGCTATCACACAGCTCCAACTGTATGAAGAGTGAAGTACAGAAATATTTTGGCTTTCAATTGCATTCAATAAACAAAATCATCATGAACATGCTTGGAAGTCTTTTTGCCGTTTTAGGCTTGCAATACTATCAGATATTAGAAATTGCTCACTTACTAATCCTTTATAGTTGCATTAAGACCTGCTAAGAACTTGAACATAGAGTTATAAGGTACAAAAATCCAACTAGGCTACTCAGCCAATTTGAAACATACATTCTAATTTTGTATCTAAAATTTGAACTTATTAATTTGACTCAAACACAAATTCAGAAAATCTAGTGAGTACTTAACCCATTTTCCAAACAAAAGAAAATAAATTTCATAACTAGACTCTAAGCCAATATTTGAATAAAGCTCCCAACATAGAAATTGGCTGCAGCTTGAACACTTGCTCATAATTTGGCCATGACATTCCAAAAACAGCACAGATTTGTTGGAGAGAGAACTGAAGAAGACTCAAAACAGGAACAAGATCATTCCAAATGAACAACCTTTGACCTTCCACGAATAATCCCAAGGAGTAGTGATGAATGGCCCAAAAAACAGCTCAAAGTAAGAACACGTACCCACAACAAAGAATGATCCAATACTGGGCCGAATTAGCTATGGTGACATAATTTTATTCTTCCTTTTCCACTTGCACATCTCAACTCCCACAGAAGAGAAAATACTATTGCTCAGTGTGCAGGTGCTCCCATATGTAGGTTCTTCATGGTCAATGGGTTTTCAATAGAGGTCCACAGAATCTCAAAGACTTTTATAACTTTCTAGATTGGCAACCTCAATAGAATTTAAGGCCCAAGATTTATTGGAAATATTCCATGAGATCCCAAGTTAAGTTGCACTATTGCAACATGTTGGTCAGGGGTTCTAAACTTGGAAACAGCCTCTCCAACGAAGCATGGCGTAAGGCTGCATACACAATGCCCCTCCAAGATCTCGCTGTAGTTAGAACCTTGTGCATTGGGTATGACCTTTTTTTTTTTTTCCATGAGATCCCAAGTAATAATTCAAAATTTCTTGGAAATATCCATTTTTGAATCCATAAAGTTATCCTTATTGAAGCCACAGCATTTTCCACCACCACCACCAAATCCTCTTGACAGGTTATTCAACTCACTTTATCTGACTCCCTTCCGAGATATCCCATTGCAGCCTGTCATTTTCTGGTACTCCTTATTCTACCCCATAAAAAACTTCGCAGAGCACTGACAAAACTCTTTCAATCTCTCTTCCATCATCTACTACCACCTTCTTGACTTCTAATTTGGAACCAGAGTTTTGTTTCCTGTTCTGTTTCCATTTTATGCACAAAACTGCCATTGCCACCATTTTGAGCCATTCAACCTTTATTTTTGACTCCTCATATGCCTAATTAAGAAACCATGATTGCACTTTCTTATTGACTGTTTCATTTCACACATAGATTGGTAGTTCTTTCAGTTTTCCTGCATCATGATTTTATTTGTATAATGTTCTTATATACTATGTGAGTGTGGATATAAAAGTTCTTGCATTTCATGTTAGAGTAACAATATATTTTCTTTTTTGCACAGAAGAAATTGTTAAACCTGACCTATAAGTCGGGATCATTGCAATATGGGCTCATATTGGCACTGGTGTTTGCTAACCTATCCAAATTCTCATCAGATAATTTTGAGATATAATTGAGCTGCAAACATGACTTGTAGGAAATTTATTGGCGAGGCATAACTTGCCAAATAGCTTGAGCAGTTACAAGCTCCTTTCCTCTTAACACAAATATAAATAAGTCATTTAGTTTTAGAACGTAGAAATGATAAGCACAAATTAGGGCCATACCCATTCAACTAAGCTCCACTCATTATGTGGCCGTTCTGTATTGAGAGGCTCCCGGCCAGTTAAAATTTCTAGAAGCACCACACCAAAACTGAAGACGTCAATGTTTGCTGAGAACTGAGCTGTCTGTGCTTTATAGCACCTGCCAAAAAAAAAAAAAAAAGAGATAAAAAACCAGAGCATGATCTGCAACTCTCTCTCTCTTAAAAGTTGTTTAGAAGTTCTCATCATTAAGGAAAAATGTTTTCCACACAGGCACCAATGAGAGTTAGTCTCAGCGTGTCATTTCTTGCCATGTGGAGGGCTGTGCTAGCCAATCCAACTGTCAAATACCTAGGGAAAGTGGGAAACCTTGAGTTACATTCCAACTGTTTAATTGATAGGGTACCATTTGGGATGGCACTCTCTCAACCTCACAACTAAACTCAATTATGCGGAATCATGTACCAGATCTTTTCTCAACCATCCAAACGTTGAATAAAATTGACCCGTGACTTATATCATGGGATATAATTATTTTGGGGTCACAATTACCACATGAATAGAGGCTGATGTCAGAAACAGGCCCAGAAGTTTAAGGTCCCAATTGGCAGATAAAAGATGTTAGAGGGAGCCCATGTGGAGTAGAAGTCTCTATGGTGCCTCTGTAGATAAGTTGCTACATTTATCCAAAGAAAAAAAAAATCTAGTGTTCAATTTTCTTTCAGACAATTAGCAAAACCAAACATCTGACACCAAGAAACAGGATCATTTCTAACTATACAAATTTAAGAGAGATTCAAGATTTTAAAGGAACGGGTGAAAGATTGCGAGCAACATAATAACCATAGGAAAGTAGAAAATTCAAACAATTATTCCAGTAATTGAAGTTGAAAATAATTGAGCAATTGTCTTTTATTTTTATTTTATTTTATTTTCCTGTTTCGCTCAGATAGAAAAGGAAAACTGAGTCTTGAGCTTAAGGAAGAAAGATCTGAACTTACTCTGGGTCCATGTATCCAGCTGTCCCTCTTACTTCCAAAGGAGTTCCATTATGCCCTTCTTGAGGGGCACATTCTGAAAAGCCAAAGTCCGCCAACTTGGCACACATATTATGATCCAAAAGAATGTTGCTTGACTTTACATCCCCATGTACAACATAGCGGCCAGAAAACGTGTGCAGATACACTAGACCTGAAGATGATCAGAAAAAATTGAATTTTGGACTAATTTTTATAATCTAATCAATGTTAAATACCCTACACTAAACTGTTTTCTAGATTCCAAAGGTTTACATGTAAAGAATTAAGAGTCGCAATACTTTTTTATTATTGATACTGCATCCATAGAGATTATCATTATCTAGCCAATCATCTTTAAGAACCTTGGCTGAACTTCAGACCACTTGACCTGTTTTAGGATAATAATCAGACTACAACTAGAGCATTCAATAGAATTCAAGAAACATTCACAATACAAATGTGCAATTCATGTAGGCTATAGGTTTATTCCCCTGGTATAAAACTGAATTTTCAATTTTGTTGACATTCAAGGTTCCCGTTTGTTTTAAAACTGCATTATTTTTTAGGAGATTTGAATCTTCAAAGCACCGTATATACTAACCCCATCTAGAGATAAACTTTACTTCATATATGCATTACTGTTCTTCATCAAGTCATGTTGGAAATAACAAGATAAATGGAGAAATACTGTGCTCCAGACCCAACCTTGACATCTCCAACAAATATTCAAAATTCTCATTGTCATGAATATTATGTTGTCATTAAAAGATGTAATTTGTTCTCTGCAATTTTTTTTTCTCACATTTTTTTGGTAAATTAAATATAAGAAATCAACAAGAGTGTGAATATGGATGTTACTTGCCTCGAGCAGTACCAAGTGCAATGGACAGTCTTGTTGGCCAGTCAAGTGTTTTTTGTTTTGCTGTTTCCCCTATGGAAGAAAAAATGTTAATCTCAAAAACTAAGAATAACAGTTAAGATCTACAAAAAGGCTCTGACAGTTAATGGACTACCGTAGAGGTTATCATGTAAAGAGCCATTGGACATGAAGGAATAAACAAGAATCAGTTGGTCACTTTCAGAACAGTAGCCCAGAAGCGGAACCAAATTCTCATGCTGAATAGCAGAGAGAAGTTTTAACTGCAAAATAAGTACATATTAATGGATGTTAAACACCTCTGAACACATTAAGCATGATACCTGTATTTGTGGTTTAACCCATCTAAACTATAGTCCAGAAGTTTTTATGAAAATCATCATTCTTTTAGTTTTATAAACTTCCATGATAATTACATCTGTTATATCAAACACTAATATAAAAGTAGAACGTTCAGTATATTATTAAAACATAATCATTTTCTTCTTAGGAAATCATACTCGGTTAGTTCAAATAAAAGACAAAAAGTGATTGTAAATGAACAATTCTACCTCATTGTCAAATTCACCACACCCCTGAGTTGAGGATGCTGAGCGAACCTTCACAGCCACTTCTTGACCATCAGGTAGAATACCATAATAAACAGATCCGAAACCTCCTCCACCTATTAAGGTTTTGTAGTTACTGGTGGAAGTTTTAATGCATTTCAGAGTGAAAGTCTGTATAGATGTAGATGTCGGAGAAAATTCTTCCGAGCTGGGCAGAGAAAATATTTGATCTGCATTTGACAGGAAAAAATTGTTGAGGAAACATGGGCAAATGATTAATAGAAATATAACTAGAGCTCATATGTATTTCAGTATATGGATCCATACTCATGAATCATAGACCATAGTTTAGATCACCCTCGACTCCCAGAATATGTAGATGTTACATGCCTTTATAACCATGTTGTTACTACTGATTTGTGAAGAAACACAAAGTATGACAAATTTTCATTAAGAAAAAATGGTGATAATGTATTATGATGGTGGGGGTGTTGGGAATGAAAAGAGGATGATGTAGTTGACCAACCATATAGATTGGCAATACCATGTTAGTAAAAGGTCTTCAAAGTGGAATAAACAAAGCATCACAATCCAATTGCAGAGTGGGTTATGGACAATTAGCCAGAGCTGAACAACATACATACCCACATATCCATACACTGTGAATGGTACTTTTCTATCCATTCATGCATGGAACTATACACATCGAAGGGGATAGAGAGGGGAAAAAGGGACTGCTGCAGGGACCAAAAAAAAAAAAAAACTGAATATGGTTCGATCAACTATAAAGGGAATACAAGGGAACATAGTACCATGAAGACAAATCATTACCATTTAACTAACTAGTCATTCAAGAGGTAGTATCTAGTGGACAGATTTTCCTATTGTCTGCAATAGCATCCCCAAGGTTTGAGGAAAAAAATGTAAAAAATCTGGACTATGTCTGTTTCATAGTCCAATGTTGAATGTGTTAATTTCAGATTTTGCAGTTTTTAATTCCTTTTTGGGGCTATTAGTTTCATGCAATGATAGATGTGCCCCCAGTGGAGACAAATAGTTCGACCTTCATCAAAGTAGAGGTTTATTCAATAATGTTCTCATCAACATATTCTTGTACCTAGTTTCATAACAGTGATATGGACTCGGAAAGTTCTGAATCTCTGTCCCCATGTATGATCCTTATGTTTTAATAGAAAAAATCATATGGTGATATGAACTAGCTGAGTCTACTATAAAGTTCTCAGAACTCTACTTTGTAGCATATCTGGGTCATCTTCAAAGAGATATTGTTAAGATATTTTTGGCATGAGCATTACATTCCAAATAAGGTAGATTGAATCATGAAACTCTATTAGGAGTCTAAACAGAAATGGTGTTTGAAGGGCATCTTGGAAGGAGAAGGAATGAATTAAGTTTGTTTATGTGGACGATCTCCTGTTTACCAGTCAACCATAAGGTTGCCCTTCAAAGTGGATTCTTTCCCACCTTGTCCATTTAGTTTCATTTATTTATTTCATTATCAAGCTTCATTGTTGTACCAACTCGTATGAGAGCAGGTCTGTAGGAGTGCAAAAAATGCCAGAGTCCAACAATGGAGATAATGGACAATAAGGTAGTGAGACACAAACCAATGGTTAGAGAACATGGAGAGATGCTCAAGTCTGTCATGAACTCTTTGACATTTTTGAAAACACCCAATTTTTCAAAAAACAAAGGAGAGAGCCAAGAAATTGAACCAGTTAGATTTTGTCCACCAATTGGAGGTTATAAAAAGAGGCCAATCACAGGTTATAAACTGCAGGGACTGATCCAGGCTCATCAGACAAATTTGGATTTTCCTCAAGGTGACGAATTTAATCCTGCTGGTTGAATTTACTGGGCTGAGTAGTTCCTTTATTTTCTGAGAACTTCCAACGATTAGAAGGTAATCAGTGCTTCATCTAGTATGGAAAGGGATGCTAACCTTGATTAAAGAGGTATGGTTATTTCAAGGAAGCTTGGAGAAGGAAAGGCTGTTTGAATATGGCTTCACATGTGATCCTTAGAATGCAGCTATTGGCTTGCTTTGTTCCGAGGGAAAATTTGTACATCAACACCAGCAAACAGATGGAGCATTGTGTGAACAACATGACAGTACAGTTCCCATAAGCATTCATCATCATCCACTGGAATCAAAGCTTGACTTGATTAACTGTTAGTTATAATGACTATTGAAATTGTAAGGAGGAATACAACTGTAGGAGGCAAACAACTACTCCGTCAGAAGCAGATTTGTCAGATGGTACACAGTGGTGTTTACTTGACTTTGAGGACAGGGTAAATTTCAGGAAGAGAGGGTCTTAGGGCATTGCTCTTTAGCAAATCAGGTCATTTGTAATGAAATACTGTCCTAAATATTTTGGTAGGTGTCTCAGATATTACAAATAAGGTAGATGTACTTTAAGATATTTAGTACGACTCGATTAGGGCCCTTAGGAGGAAACAATAGTCACCACAGATAATATAGATGGCCATGTAGAAAGAAGGATTAAGTTGCTCAGTTGGAAAATTTCTGACCAAAGATATCTTCTAGTAGGTATGCCCCACTCAAAGCAGATTCTCAGCCATGAGTTTATAATTTAGGGAGAAGCAATTTTTTATATACTGAAATGCTGCTTTAGGTCATGACCATATTGTTTGGGAGTGAACAGAAAACTATCAATCCAAAAAAAGCAGAATCTCAATTGATTCTGAACTCAAGATGCATCTAATCCTTTTTCCATCTTTCGATAAATTCTGTGCTGTAAGAATGCTTGTCAAACGACTTTAGTCATACATAAGATATTGTATTGTGTCATATAGAATGAATTCCATACATGTCATCATAACTCTACTGCACTTTTGCAAAGTTTTTTTTTTTTTGGTGGGTGATCTATAGTTGTCATTGTAGTGGCTTGACCAAAAACTAAACAGTCTTCAGTACCTGTTATTTGGTGACTGCTTCTGCTATTTCACCCCAGTTTGCTACTTGTAAATTTTTTTCCCCTAAAAAAAAGGTCTTACTTGATGGTGTGTGTTTCAGTTTGAGTGGCGTGATTCAAGGTTTATATGGGTTCCTTTCTACTGGAATTGCAACCGGTTGATGCTGCTGATTATCAAGTTGGTTTTGCAAGGCTTTGTTTTAAATCTTAATTGATTCATCAGCGTGTCTGCTGGTGAGGTTTTGATAAGGTTGTAGCTAGTCCAGGATGCAGTTGGTCAGGGTTGTGTTTGTTGGCGTTCTTTTCCTTTCTTTTCTTTTGTTCGAGTGTGAAACGATTTCCAAAGTACGTCACATACTTTTTCTACTAACCTAAAGCCTCTCCTTCAGTTTGACAAAAAGAATGTGTTTTCCAAGGGAGATTGAATGAGAAAGTTTACATGACAGTGCCACCAGGGTTATCATTTCTTTGTGGAAAGGAAGTACATCAATTGAGGGCCTTTTATTGTCCAAACTATCACCTGGGCCCTGGTAGAGGGTATTTGGGTACCAAGAAGGTCGAAACTGTTTTTCATATCGCTTTGTCCTTTTTCTTCCTCTGTACTTTTTGTAAACTCTGTATCTAATAATTTGATACCAGAAACCTTACAATCCAGAGGACGATCCACTTCAAGTGGGTTCCTCAGACCACACGGCTAACTTCAACAGCCATATGGTCAGATAAAAGGTCACAGGAAAGCTCACTTGGAGGCAGCATATAGGATTCTTAGATATCTCAACTCATCCCCTAGCAAAAGCCTTTACTCAGAGAATGGTCAGCTAAATAATGGAGGCATATTATGATGAAAACTGAACCAGGTCTATATCTAACGGGTGATCCAATTTGATAAATTAACTTTTGTTGAAGAGAATCTTGTAATCTAGAGAAGCATGTGCAACATCGGTTGCAATATCCAGTGCAAAATCTGATTTCAGCTACATGGTTTATACAACATCTAAGAATTTTTGTCTGAAACTATCCTGAAGGTATTGGGCTTGATGTTTTGCAAAACAACAAGGTAACAATTATTATCACAGTATCACACAAACAAGTTCAGCATGATAAGACTAGCTGCAAAGAAATTGATAAGTTAATTAATTTTAAGCTGAGGAAAGGATTGATTTGTACTCCTTATATGAATATTGGTGACCTACCATCTGACATTCTCACCAAAGGTATTACAAATTTCATAGTTTACATTATTTAGGGAAGCAAAAATTGAGAATGTGTGACAACCATGCCTCAACTTGAGGGCTGTAGATGTGTGTTTTAGTATTTTTAAAGCATATAGGAGAAATTGCTTATGTTTTGGATCATTCTTTTCTATAATGAGGGGCTCAATGGTCTAATACATGCACTCTGTTAAGACTTAAGAGACATGCACTCTTTTGTTCATTTCTATTTCTCTCTCCCCTTCTTCTCTATATATCACAATCTAACAAGTTTCTAGAGGCCTCTTAATAGAGGATTAATCAACTCACTTTTTGTCTTCAGGCTTTTTCCTCGATCTAATCTTCCCCGACCCATCAATCTTCGTTTGTTGTACATGAAGATGATGCCGGCAGCAACTGCAAATAGGAGGCAGCCCCCTGTGACACCAAATATGATAATTTGTTGCACTGAAAGTGAAGAACCTCCTTCAACACAGATTCCAAGGCTAAAACATAGACATTAAAAGATCAGATCATAAAGATAAAATATGAGCATTTCAAAAGTCCAAACTGTTAATATTGTTTGTAACATTTCTAGGAATTCGCATCATTCATACTCTGAGGTAAGATTTGGGTGGTTCAATAATCCAGAAGGAAGAGCGTTGCTGAGTTGAAGGTTGCATCCAAAATACCTAAAAAGCACATCATATAATATTTTACTGACTCCAGGAGGTTCCCAACTAAATCCTTATTCATATGAAGCATTCACATTTTTATAAACAAGGGGAACAGAAACAAGATGTGCCAACTTACAATTTTGTTAAATAAGGAAGCGAGGAAAAAGATTCGGGAATTGAACCAATAAGTTCATTATTCCTTACATCCCTGCACTCGACATCAAATTGAAGTAAGTGAAACAACAAATGCCAATGAAGTTTACCACATAAGATAAACTATGTTTCAAGATTATGCACATTACATGCTGATTAGATCATAAAGGTGATCGAGCCACAAAACGGATTGCAGAGAGATATAAAATTTGAATTGGATTAATGTGACATTTAGAGAGTGTATTGACAGAATAGAATGATAATTAGTGAGAAGGCTAGTGTGATTTCTTAGTTCAGAGGCACGTGTTTAAATTTAGTGTGTAACAACTGTTGTTTTATGGTTGTCCTTGTTGGCAACTCGGCCACGTGGCGGTGATGACGTGGCCAGTTTGGGTGACGTGGATGAAAATGATGACATGGCAGTGTCCAGTATCACCGATGAGATAACAGAGCAGCTTGGTATGCATGGAGTGGTTTAATACACCATTAATAGGTGGTGCGGGTTTCTGGGTCAAATCTGGTAAAATTGACCTATTTACGATCGAGGGCATTTTCGGTAATGAAAATGACATTTTTGGAAGATCGGTTCTTCATGAAGAATATAGATTGTAATTTTCCTAGTCCAGTGCATTTGATTTCGTCACATTCCGATACTGTATGAAGAAGTTACGGCATTTATGGAAGTCAAGGGCAGTTTCGGCATTGAAGATGAATTTTTTAAAGGAAGCGTTCTACATGTAACAATACGACAAAAATACAATCTTTCCAACGGTTCTGATTTCATCGTATTCCGATTCTGTATGAGAAAGATACGTCATTGGAAAGGTGTAGGGGCATTTTGGTCTTTTTACATGGATGATTCAGATGATTGAGTCTTCCGAAAAGTCGTAGAGCATCCAGTTACGATTCCAACACACTTCATTTCATCTCGATCGGATATCGTATGAAAAAGTTATAAGCGTTTCCGTAAAGTCGGTTCGAAAATCCAAACCGAAAATCCATCAGTTGCTCTCGGTGTTGGGTGGATTTTTCGGAATTTATTTTTGAAATTCGAAGGGCTTTTGTGTAATTTAAAGATTTTGAAGGTCTGAGTTGCAAGGGGTCTTTAAGCACTGAAACATATGGAGGCAGGGGCTTGATTGTAATAAAGAGGAGTCAAGGGAAGTGAAATGGACGGCCAAGATTCGACCACGTAGGCTTGATGCCCATCCAAAGGCTGCTGAGATTTTGGTGTGATATGGACGAGATAGATGCTTGCGCGTAGGATTTGATTGGTTAGGTGCATAATTCTTGATGCACTGGCGCTACACTTTATCAAGGTATGTTAGTGTGTTTCGTGTGAGTATAGAAGATATAAAGAAGATTCCAATCTTAATGATCTAATGAAATCTGATTAAAGCCATCATGGAGGATTCGGATCCAATGGTCGATATGCATTTCTCTTTTGTGAGTGGGAGACAAGCTCCCTTAAAATCCGGAAAAGCAACCAATCATAGATCGACAACACTTCTGACGATGTCAGCGCCTACGTCATGATGACGTCATCAAGATTCAAATCTAACGGTTTGGATCTGTTGTCCGTTGGTTTAATCGGACGGCTTGGATTATAAGATCTCGTATATGAGATCTACGGTCAGATCTCACCCCTGTTGCGCGCGCCGCCGGTGTAGCCTACGCCACCCGTACGAAGATTCCATTTCGGGCTATCTCATTGCTCCAACTTCAAAAGGTCATATCTCCCTCATTTTAAGTCGGATTTGAGTGATTCAAGTTGGAGATTCTTCATCTCTCCGAGCTCTACACATCTGAGGGAAGAAATCAGGCAGAGAGGTTGCTGAGGTGGTCGGAAAAACGAGTTGAAGCTCGTGGAAGGCTAAATGTTTGAATGAAACACTTCCATCCTCTTGCACTTCATCCATAGCCACCATTAGAGGCTTAGGAAGCTGCTGGAAACCAAGGTAGCAAGTCCTATTGGTTGTTGCCAAGAGAAAAGAAAAGAAAATAGAAGAGAAGAAGAGGGAAATAGAGAAGAAGTTTTTTCCTCTCTTTGTGTGTGTGTGAATGTGAATGTGAATGCCATTGTTACTCCATGAAAGTAAAGACAAGGAGAAAAGAAAGAAGAAGAAGAAGAACCTAGAATTTGGTTCTTCTGAGTTGCTTCAAAAAACCCAAGTGCCAACCGGGGTTGAAGCATTGGCGGCACCGAGACAACGTGATTGTGGTCCGCATCAAGTGGAGATCGACATTATTGCATCTCCGACGGTTACTCCTTGCCAAGGTAACCTCACTTTTGCCAAATTTCCATTATTATAAATCATTGTAGGCAAGATGTTTGATAAAATGCCTAAGTGATAGTTGTAGTCTATTTGGGGGAAATTTACATGTATGAGTGCTTCACTATAGGGCATTGTTATAAGCCCAACTTTAGTTTATTCGTGTTCAGTGGGTGCTGGACACAGGGGCTATGTGTTCCTTGGTAGGTACAACTACCTAAACCTATTTGCCGTGGGTGCGGCCTCTCAGATCATTCTGAGAAAACTAGGGTGAAGATCTAGCCATTGTATGTCATTGGTGGAAACTGGGAATGTGTTCCCTTGGCTGTGGGTGCAGTCATAATTAGTATGAGTAAATGCTGAGCCCGACAGTGGGCATTACTCCGTGCATGTAGGCAACTGGCCGAAGCACGTATTTCTTGTGTTGTGGATGTGTATGCTCGTATTTGTATTGTGGATTGGAGTGCTTGGCTGCAGAATGGGTGTGTACATCTGGTAGACCTGACCACTTGGTGGTGCAGTGTGGATGTGCATACGACTGTGTATGTATGTGACAGTGATTACCGTGTGAGGTTTATAAGACAGCTCTGGGCAGCAATACAGGTTATGTGAGTAAGTTTCATGCAACAGTAAGAATGGTCAGTAGTATACATAGCAGCTCTGGGCAGCATCAATAGACTGTGCTATTGAAGTGAAAATAGTGATTGCCACATCAGGGGTACAGTTGGAAAGTGAAAAAATATTTGGCACACTGATTCACCCCCCCTCTCAGTGTCAATCGGGACCCAACAATTGGTATCAGAGCAAGGGCTCTAGAGGCAGCTTAAACAGCTCAGAGTGATCCGGTTGGTTGAAGATGGCATCAGGTGTTTGGTTCAGTAAGTCTACTTCTGGAGCTTCTATTTTTAATGGATCAGATTTTATCTTTTGGAGGAAGTTGATGAAGTCACATATAGGTTCATTGGGGTATGATCTATGGAGTGCAGTGGTTAATGGGAGTGTAGACTCTACTATTGACTCTAAGGTTAGAGAGATCATTTTGGATGGATTAACAGACAGTGTGAGTGTCAAAGTCAGTTCATGCATATCAGCTAAGGCGATGTGGGAGAGATTACACAACCTATATGGAGGTGAGCCAGCTATATCAGAGTCCACATTAGATGTTGAAAGCAGATGTTCAGATGAGTGCTACACTAGTGGATTTGAGTGTGTTGAGGCACATATTACTACAACTCAAGATGAAATCAATATTGATTTGAGAACACATCTGAAGGAGTGCAACTTCATTATTGCAGCATTAGAAACACAAGTCATCAATAGAGATGAGAGATGTAGAATCCTTGAAGAGGCAGCCAATGTGTTGAGAGCACAATTGTTAGAGCTTGATGCTTCTTGTATCTCACAGATGATGAAGTCCATAAATGACCCTCAGGTTATAAAATCTCTTGAAGATCAACTGAGAAAGCAAAGTGAGGTGTGTACCAGGCTTGAATCAGAGAACTTAGCCTTGAGAGAGAAAATAGATGTGCAATCTCGAGTGATTAAAAGAGGTAGTGAAATTTCAAATGATTTTAAGAAGTTAAACAAAGAATTAGAAGCAGAGATCATTTCACTACAAACACAGTTGACTGAGTTGCAGAGGAGACATTCAGCCACTCCACTTGTGGTTACAGAGATGGATAGACATCTAGCTCAGTCTGCAGAATGCCAGAGACTACCCATCATCAGCTCTAGTTCTATAACAGAGCAGGGTGAGTCATCAGGGAAAGCTATAGAGACAGTTGAGATCAGACCACAGAGACAGACTACAGGAAAAACACAGAAGAGAGCTCAGAGGAGACAAAGGAAGAGAGAGGAGAGACACAATAGTGAGATGAGATCTCCTACACATCAGGCACAATGTGGAGGTAGTCCACAAGATACAAAGAGTAGAGGTAAAGGCAAACAAACAGTCCAAATAGGGAACATAATCAGAGTTGGTGGTTATGACAGAGCTTACCAGCAGAGACCAGTTGAGTATGGCAGGTTCAACAAGTTCAATTATCAGAGACCTATGCAGATGGTTCCCAGGCAGAGTCAGATGGCTCCCACCAATAGACATAATGCTTCACCTAGTTTGCATAGACAATTACCAATGATGCAGTCATATTTTCATGGGTATTGTCACAGGTGCAGTGAGTATGGACATAGGAGAGCAGAGTGTATATCTAGACTAGACTCCAGCTATGAAGGGAGGATTCCTATAGCACCACTGGGTAGACAACTAGTAGAATGTCTTAGATGCCACCATCATGGACATTGGGCCAAGCATTGCAAGGCAGTGCTCTCCCCTCAGCTTGTACAAGAGGAGAGAGACTATCAGATCTCTAGAACCAGAAAGTTAAGAAGTGGTTGTAGAAGGCAAGTCAATGAAAGACATTATAAGAAGCATCAGTCACAATCTAGTGGTGAGTCTCAGGTGGCTTTGTATAGTGTATGGAAAGTGAAGGATATACAAAAGGCTGAGACAACAGTAAACAGAATCTGGAAAACAAAGGGAGATGTCAGTTCTACAGTTGTGCAGAAAAGATTCAGAAAGGGAAGACCATCAGTTGGAAAGGTAAAAGAGAGGTCTACAATTGGGTTGGTTGGACAGAGGCAGAGACTGAAGAAGACAGTAAGTGAGCAGAAAGAAAAACAGAGTAGTAGGAAAGCTTCTGGTGAGAAGCAAATGCATAGGACCAATGCAAGTGGTCAGTTAGTCTGGAGAGAGAAGCACATAGAGGTGTGTGCAGTCACAGTCATCACCCTCCCACCACCTAGACAAGGTATAGGAGTGGGCACACCTCTCAGGCACTAGGTGTACTCTGGTGCACAAGAATGGGGGAGCTCACTAGATGGATATTAGTGCCCCCAGCAGGACTTAGATTATGACAGTAAAGTTCCTGCAATAGTGCTTGGATTAGAGACATCAGTTGAAACTTAGTGTAGTCCTCTTGAGTATTTGCATCTTAATGGAGCAATCACCAGATGAGCAGTTCAGTGTCAGTCAGAGGGCAGAATAGTTGAGGATGTCAGTGATGGTCAGAGGTATGCGGTTGTGAGTATGACAGCCAATAATTCACTTTTGTATGCATCAGTATGGGTCAGAGATTCAGTTGGTACCAATCTCAGTGGTAGTTGTCAGAGTGTAATTTTGTGTGATCATGGTGATTGTTTGACTTTGACAGAGTTAAATATTTCAGCACTAGTGACAGAGAGAATGATATGTTGACTGGATGAAGAGATTTATGACAGGAAGCTCAAGAAGCTGGTGAGTTGAGCAGTTGCGTACTGTAATTTGTAGTTCATGATGTATATCCAGTCGAGGCAACACTTATCTGATGAGCAGTGTTGAAGCAGATATGAGGTCAGTTGAGTAATTGAGATTTCAACTCATAGGATAGGGAAGATGCGTATGGGCACTCCTATGTAGTTTGAACTCCCACATCTGTAGGATTGGAAAGATGCATATGGGCATTCCTATAGATGCTTGTATCCCACACTGGGAGAGATTACTTTAGAGAGAGATATTATAGTTCTTTGATATTGAAGTCAAAGAGGGAGAGTGCTCAAGTGGAAGGCATTGATTTTGAGAAAAACTTTTGCTCCAGTGGCAAGACTTGAGGCTATCAGAATGTTCTTGGTTTTGTCAGTGTACAAAGGGTTCAAGGTCTATCATATGGATGTCAAATCAGCTTTTCTAAATGGAAACTTGGAAGAGGAGGTTTACATAGAGTAGCCTGATGGGTTTTAACTGAGTGAGGACCCCACTCTTGTGTGCATATTGAAGAAGGCATTGTATGGTTTGAAACAAGCTCCAAGGGCATGGTACTCCAGATTGGACTCTTACTTGTGCAAGTTGGGTTTCAAGAAAGGCTTAGTGGACAGTAATCTCTACATCAGAACTGAAGAAAGCAGCCAGCTTGTGGTGGTTGTGCAAAGATTTTGCTATGAGGATGCAAGATGAGTTTGAGATGTCCATGTTGGGTGAATTATCATTCTTCTTGGGTTTGCAGATCAATCAAAAGAAAGAAGGTATCTTCATATCTCAGTCCAAATATGTGAGGGAGATGTTAAAGAGATTCACCATGGAGGATTGCAAGCCAGTTAGTACACCTATGATGACTGGGTGTAAGTTGAGCAAGGAAGATGACTCTCCATCAGTTGACCACACCTCGTATAGGTCAATGATTGGTAGCCTATTATATATGACAGCTAGTAGGCCTGACATCTTACAAGTTGTGTGCATGGTAGTCAGATTTCAAGCAGGACCAAAAGAGACACATGTGGCAGCAGTGAAGAGAATTTTCAGATATCTGAAAGGGACTAGTGAGTTTGGGTTATGGTATCTGAAAGTCAAGAGCTTTAGTTTGTCAGCTTTTTCAGATGCAGATTGGGCCGGATGTGTAGATGATAGGAAGAGCACCAGTGGTGGTGCATTCTATTTGGGGAGCAGCTTGGTGGCATGGCATAGTAAGAAGCAAGATTCAGTCTCTCTTTCAACTGCAGAGGCAGAATACATTGCAGCTACATCTTGTTGTACACAAGTGTTGTGGATGAAGCAAATGTTGAAGGATTTGAGTGTGGAGGTTGAGCAGGCAGTGCCACTATATTGTGACAATACTAGTGCTATCAATATCTCCAAGAACCCGGTGATGCATTCTAGAACGAAGCACATTGCTATCCGGTATCATTTCTTAAGAGACAAGGTGATGGAAGGTGAAGTAAGGATGGAGTTTGTTCCCACAGCAGAGCAGGTGGCTGATATCTTCACTAAACCGCTTCCCAAAGATCAGTTTGAGTTCCTCAGACAGAAGCTGGGAGTGGTGGTTCTTCCAAAGCACTAGTAGCATTGGGAGAGGGGGAGCAAGTTGCTTGATGTTGCTACCCCCATATTGGACTCAGGGGGAGTCCATTGGTTCCACCCTTTGTACTTGTTGTCAAAGGGGGAGAGAGTTACTCATCGGAGCTTTAGAGTGTATTAGTGATGAGGTGGTTGCCAACAACTCCAAAGGGGGAGATTGTTGTTTTATGGTTGTCCTTGTTGGCAACTCGGCCACGTGGCGGTGATGACGTGGCCAGTTTGGGTGACGTGGATGAAAATGATGACATGGCAGTGTCCAATATCACCGATGAGATAACAGAGCAGCTTGGTATGCATGGAGTGATTTAATACATCATTAATAGGTGGTGCGGGTTTCTGGGTCAAAACTGGCGGTGCGGGTTTCTGGGTCAAAACTGGCAAAATTGACCTATTTACGATCGAGGGCATTTTCGGCAATGAGAATGACATTTTTGGAAGATCAGTTCTTCATGAAAAAGATAGATTGTAATTTTCCTAGTCCAGTGCATTTGATTTCGTCACATTCCGATACCGTATGAAGAAGTTACGGCATTTATGGCAGTCGAGGGCAGTTTCGGCATTGAAGATGATTTTTTTTAAAGGAAGTGTTCTACATGTAACAATACGAAAAAAATACAATCTTTCCAACGGTTCTGATTTCATCGCATTCCGATTGCGTATGAGAAAGATACGTCATTGGAAATGTGTAGGGGCATTTTGGTCTTTTTACATGGATGATTCAGATGATTGAGTCTTCTGAAAAGTCGTAGAGCATCCAGTTAAGATTCCAACGCACTTCGTTTCATCTCGATCGGATATCGTATGAAAAAGTTATAAGCGTTTCCGTAAAGTCGGTTCGAAAATCCAAACCGAAAATCCATCAGTTGCTCTCGGTGTTGGGTGGCTTTTTCGGAATTTATTTTTGAAATTCGAAGGGCTTTTGTGTAATTTAAAGATTTTGAAGGTCTGAGTAGCAAGGGGTCTTTAAGCACTGAAACATATGGAGACAGGGGCTTGATTGTAATAAAGAGGAGTCAAGGGAAGTGAAATGGACGGCCAAGATTCGACCACGTAGGCTTGATGCCCATCCAAAGGCTGCTGAGATTTTGGTGTGATATGGACGAGATAGATGCTTGCGCGTGGGATTTGATTGGTTAGATGCATAATTCTTGATGCACTGGCGCTACACTATATCAAGGTATGTTATTGTGTTTCGCGCGTGTATAGAAGGTATAAAAAGGATTCCGATCTTAATGATCTCATGAAATCTGATTAAAGCCATCATGGAAGATTCGGATCCAACGGTCAATATGCATTTTCACTTTTGTGAGTGGGAGACAAGCTCCCTTAAAATCCGGAAAAGCAACCAATCATAGATCGACAACACTTCTGACGATGTCAGCGCCTACGTCATGATGACGTCATCGAGATTCAAATTTAACGGTTTGGATCGGTTGTCCGTTGGTTTAATCGGACGGCTTGGATTATAAGATCTCTTATATGAGATCTACGGTCAGATTTCGCCCCTGTTGCGCGCGCCGCCGGTGTAGCCTACGCCACCCGTACGAAGATTCCATTTCAGGCTATCTCATTGCTCCAACTTCAAAAGGTCATATCTCCCTCATTTTAAGTCGGATTTGAGTGATTCAAGTTGGAGATTCTTCATCTCTCCGAGCTCTACACATCAGAGGGAAGAAATCAGGCAGAGGGCTTGCTGAGGTGGTCGGAAAAACGAGTTGAAGCTCGTGGAAGGCTAAAGGTTTGAATGAAAGACTTCCATCCTCTTGCACTTCATCCATAGCCACCATTAGAGGCTTAGGAAGCTGCTGGAAACCAAGGTAGCAAGTCCTATTGGTTGTTGCCAAGAGAAAAGAAAAGAAAATAGAAGAGAAGAGAAGAAGAGGGAAATAGAGAAGAAGTTTTTTCCTCTCTTTGTGTGTGTGTGAATGTGAATGTGAATGCCATTGTTGCTCCATGAAAGTAAAGACAAGGAGAAAAGAAAGAAGAAGAACCTAGAATTTGGTTCTTGTGAGTTGCTTCAAGAAACCCAAGTGCCAACCGGGGTTGAAGCATTGGCGGCACCGAGACAACGTGGTTGTGGTCCGCATCAAGTGGAGATTGACATTATTGCATCTCCGACGGTTACTCCTTGCCAAGGTAACCTCAATTTTGCCAAATTTCCATTATTATAAATCATTGTAGGCAAGATGTTTGATAAAATGCCTAAGTGATAGTTGTAGTCTATTTGGGGGAAATTTGCATGTATGAGTGCTTCACTATAGGGCATTGTTATAAGCCCAACTTTATTTTATTCGTGTTCAGTGGGTGCTGGACACAGGGGCTATGTGTTCCTTGGTAGGTACAACTACCTAAACCTATTTGCCGTGGGTGCGGCCTCTCAGATCATTCTGAGAAAACTAGGGTGAAGATCTAGCCATTGTATGTCATTGGTGGAAACTGGGAATGTGTTCCCTTGGCTGTGGGTGCAGTCATAATTAGTATTGAGTAAATGCTGAGCCCGACAGTGGGCATTACTCCGTGCATGTAGGCAACTGGCCGAAGCACGTATTTCTTGTGTTGTGGATGTGTATGCTCGTATTTGTATTGTGGATTGGAGTGCTTGGCTGCAGAATGGGTGTGTACATCTGGTAGACCTGACCACTTGGTGGTGCAGTGTGGATGTGCATACGACTGTGTATGTATGTGACTGTGATTACTGTGTGAGGTTTATAAGACAGCTCTGGGCAGCAATACATGTTATGTGAGTAAGTTTCATGCAACAGTAAGAATGGTCAGTAGTATACATAGCAGCTCTGGGCAGCATCAATAGACTGTGCTATTGAAGTGAAAATAGTGATTGCCACATCAGGGGTACAGTTGGAAAGTGAAAAAATATTTGGCACACTGATTCACCCCCCCCTCTCAGTGTCAATCGGGACCCAACAACCGGTAACGTTGGCAGCGATGCCGTTGGTGTTGGTAGAGGTGTTGGTGGTGGAGGAGGAGAAGCTACTGGGGTTGGTGGGGTTCCACCACCTGATCCCCAGGCTATGGGTTCTATAACTGCTACAACAATATAGATAGAACCTATTGTCTTATGGACAATAGAGTGGCCTCCCTAGAGGCATAGATGCAGGCGATGGTCTTCCATATTAGTATTCTGATTCTTCCTCTAGGAATGCATGGTCCGAACTAGGCTCAGGGCCAGGGATAGAACTAGTAGCAGCAGCACGAATAGAAAAAGTAGTGGCATGTTTGCCACTGTAGTTTTTTTAGAATTTTCCTTTTCATGTTTTATTTAAGTTTGATGTTTGAAGTTTAGTTGAACTTTCATTTTATGTCATTTGCTTCTGTCATTTATATTCCTAGTCTTTAGGCTAGTTAGGATTTCCTGCTTTCTGTACTTTAATTTTAATAAAAAGTGTAAGTTGTGTAATCAAGTTCTCTATTATAATGAAATGACTTTAACACCTATATTTGTCTCCTAATTACGCAATTTCTATTACTGTTGCCTTGAGATTTTTATTTAATCCTAATTTCCCCAATTCATGGTTCGATCGAGATTACTAGTTAAGGCAGAGCTTCACCGCCCTGATACCATAGCTGTCACACCCCAATTCCTGTAGACCCAACTTATCACTAGGAATACCGGTGGTGTGAATAAGACACGTACCTGTCTTATAAACCTACCAGGATCTCTGATAGCAGTACCTTAACATTTCACAATCTCGCATCACAAACCAACCATAAGCAACAGAATCAGAGTATAATAGCAAAATCATCATAAATAAAATGGGAAAAATCTCTAATGATAGAATAATATTCATAACTAAGTTATTCTTTTACAATCATTCATGACGTATAACTAATAAGTTTAAAAGAAATGTACCATCCACAAACTCGTATTAAAATCACCAAAAATACTCCAAACACCTCATGGTGCTGCGTACGCACAAAAATCACAAGCACAGTCTGGGCAATGCTCCTCTACGTCCAGCATCCACCAGTTGCTCACTTTGTACTCTAGTCTAGAGGACAAAGAGTCACTATCCATAGGCACGATTGTACCTGCATCATCATCTAAAAAGTGTGCATACGTGGGGTGAGCTTTCCAACTCGCTCAATGAGGGGTGGGGTCAAGCACATCCAAGCAAGACAATAGTAATAATAATTCATAATGCATGACAGCGAAAATTAAACACATAGTCCATGATGCTCGTGATGCAATTCATTTATTTATTATCCACCTAACAATACAAACTAAGTCTGGAAAAATGCTACTACGGCATTAGGCTATATCCTTCATCTTGGAACCACCATTGACTACGCGAGGATACAAATCCTAGTCGTGAATAGAAGCCTATAGGTCCCCGTATGCGTCCATGGGTCACCCAGCAAACCCCTGATAACCCCCTCCTGGCTATCATTGCACCAGTACCAATCATCGGCCATGCCTGACAAGTTCCCACCTCCGACAACAATCATATCGTACCGTGGGTGTGGCCTTCTGGAAAGGCACATCGAACATACCATAATGGGTTATCCAACACCTTTACACCTGTTGGCAAGGGTTTATAGCATAGGGAGTATTACCTAACCACATATATGCTACATGCCTTCATGATGATACAGTAAGTGTGAATTACATGATACCAGCAAGATCTCAGCCACAAAGTGTAATCCATCTCCAAATATAGTCTCAGGTATGTGATACCAGTGAGACCTTGGCCACAAAGTGAAACCCGAGACCGTTTACCTAATCTAGCATGCATATCATAGTTGAGTATGNTTCTTCCGTTCTGATCTCCCACTGGGCTTCGCCGTAACCGTATTCGTAGCCTCATTGGCAGAAGCTGAAGCAGTAATCCAATCGCTCTTGGGTCTCTCCTTCTTAATCTCATTCCCAATCCACTCCATCACATAGTCCTTGACACCCCCTGAGTCAGAAGCGCCTCCGCAATTTTCCTGACGCCACCACCAATCCTTTCCTGAAACACTCTTCTTTCCGCCCCTCCGGTTCCCTCCACCACCAATTGTGTCCTTGCTACTATCAATACTGAGCTTATCGAAATAACCCTCCGACATGCTCGTCTTGTCCAAGATCTCCGAAGGGGACGCCTCTGCCACAAAGGTCGTCTCCGGTGATGCTTCAGCATCCGAAACCCTGATGAAACTCTCAGGCGACAGGTCCACACCGGCATTGGCGTCTTCATAAGTGGTTGTCACACTCTCAGTCTCTTCAAGTATAGATCCATTGTCATCGCCTCCACCCGCACCATTAATCTCCAATCTCTCAACCTTTTTCCCCTTGGATCCATTATCCTTATTCACCTTTGGCGCATCAGTCTCGGGAATCTCCAGAGCGACGGCATCGGAGTTCTCCTCAGTCTTCAATCGAGCGAGACCGAAATCAGCGATCTTGGCGGAGAAGTAAGAGTCCAACAAGATGTTACTAGGCTTAATATCGCCATGAATCACGGGGGGATCACAGACGGAGTGAAGGAACTCGAGACCTTTCGCAATGTCGATGGCAATGGCTAACCGCTTCTTCCACTCCATCAACTCTGGACGCTTACAATCAAGCAGGGCATCTTGCAAGCTCCGGTTATGCATAAGTTCATACACAAGAAGCATCCGTCGACGCTTGCGGTCACAGGAAAATCCAAGGAGGGACACCACGCGGTCGCAATCGATCTTCCCGGCGAGTGACAACTCGTTCTGGAACTCTCGCTCCCCCTGTAAAGAGCCGGAATCCATAAGCTTAACGGCGATTTCTTGACCGGAAGGGAGGGTACCACGGTAGACAGAACCAAAGCCTCCTTTCCCTAGGCGGTTGGAGGACGAGAAGGAAGAAGTAGCGCGGCGGAGAACGGTGTAGGAGAAGCGATGAGGGGGCTTTAGATCGGCAGGTACCGTCCTTTTGCGGGACAATTTCCGGTAGAGAACCGCCAGAAAGATAAGAACTGATAGAGCAGCGGCGGCACCGGCAATCGCTGGGATGAGATGAGAGCCGCTATGGTGGTGGTGATTATTACTATTGGGAAGATCAGGTGGAGGCAGTGGCAGCAGCGGCGGTGGTGGTGTAGTGGCGGTTAGTGAGAACAACGGCCGCAGCGAGGGAGGCGGAGGCTGGCGTGACGGCATGGCGGAAGAAAGGAAGGAAACGCTCAAGAGACATAAATCCACATAACTAACTTGTGACTCCGGTGACTCTGATGAGTGGGGAGAGGAAAGAGTGAAAAGTCTCCCACTACTACTTTGTCTTTATTAGTATTTTGTCTCTGTGAAAGAAGTTTAAACCAGTGACTGTGACTGTGACCGTGACTGTGAGGTTTCTTTCCCTTCTTCTCTGTATCGTCTTCCTCTTCTGGTTCTTCTTGTATCCTCTCTATATATTCTTCTTATAAGGGTAGCAGAGAGAGATCCGCTTCGAGAGCTGGTTATTCTGGTTCCATTTTTGCCGAAATGGACCTCTACGTTGGTCAATTCAGAATAATATATGGGTAATATGGTAATTCTGACACTATTTTGACTTTGTCTGGGAGTTTCTACTTTACTTTACAGCTTTGCAAAGCAGCGGGTAGTTAGAGAGAGAGAGAGAGAGGGAGAGGGGGAGAGAGAGTCCTCTCGGAGTCGAGTGGTGGATCATGCGAGGCCCACTGTGGATTAATAGATATAGCTGTTGGGGCTGACCGGACCCTACCCCAAGACTCGTGAACCCCTTGCGATATTTCCGAGACGAGACGGGAGTACGGGACGAGATTCTTTTTCATAGGGAAAGGGAAAAGGTTAATTTCTCTCTACCCCAAAAAAAGTAGGGTTTTATTCTACTGTGAAATTGATGCCATGGGACCCGTCTCACTTTTCACTTGAGTCCACTTACTTCCACAACCGTCAGATTCGGTCACTGAGGGGCTAAACCGTATTGGAGGCTCCTACAAGTTCACGTATATTATCATGGCCCTCGCGTTAAGAAAGGTGTTACGTGGAGGGGGATACGACCGTTGGATGGGTGGAATGCATGGTGGAAAGTCTGGTGACTGCAATGTAAGTATGTGAATTTGAAACTGAAATTGTATATTGAAATTGAATCGATTTATTTACATCAAAATCGTAAAATCGTTTAGTAAATTGTTCGACTTTGGTTTCAAGTTTCAGGTCGATAAGCTAAACAAGTTGAAATCGAATCGAGCTGTTTAACCCGTTGGTTTCAAACCGAATTAAAACCATGAAAATCAAACCGTTTCAACCGTCAAAATCGATCCCATTAATCCATTTAAAGATTAAATAAGTTGGTTGCAAAATATCATTAGTATCTTATTTGATTCAAAGATTGAGTGTTGCAAGTAATTCTGTTTGAAATGTTAATTAAATTAATCCAATGCATTAAGTAGAATATATACTGATAAAAATGCAATTTTTGCTTATACCATGACATATTAAATATATATATATATATATTTCAATATTATAA